>NC_092333.1:214020000-214320000 GCF_046630445.1 Rutidosis leptorrhynchoides
TATGAGTGTTTTGATATATGTCTTGAAGTCTTCCAAAAGTATTTTAATACATCTAAATACACTACATGTATATACATTTTAACTGAGTCGTTAAGTCATCGTTAGTCGTTACATGTAAGTGTTATTTTGAAACCTTTAAGTTAACGATCTCAATTAATGTTGTTAACCCATTGTTTATTATATCTAATGAGATGTTAAATTATTATATTATCATGATATTATGATATATTAATATTAATATATCTTAATATGATATATATATACATTTAAATGTCGTTACAACGATAATCGTTACATATATGTCTCGTTTCGAAATCCTTAAGTTAGTAGTCTTGTTTATATGTATATAACTCATTGTTAATATACTTATGGAGATACTTACTTATCATAATCTCATGTTAACCATATGTATATCCATATATATATATCGTCATGTCGTTTTTACAAGTTTTAACGTTCGTGAATCGCCGGTCAACTTGGGTGGTCAATTGTCTATATGAAACATATTTCAATTAATCAAGTCTTAACAAGTTTGATTGCTTAACATATTTGAAACATTTAATCATGTAAATATCAATCTCAATTAATATATATAAACATGGAAAAGTTCGGGTCACTACAATTCGAAACCCCATACTTACGAATTCTGGACCATTACTCGCTTTACTAGAGATCAAGAAGATAATAAAAAGGAAAAGAGTTCTAAAATATAAGAGAAAATATAAAGCCCAACAACAACACGGAGATTACAAATCGTGAATATTAATACGAATAACAATATAAGGACACTGTATAATTCAGAATAGTATCACCCCAATGTAATAGTAGAAGTAAACAGATTTTTCTGGTGGAAGATTGAAAAGAAGGATGACAGAAATGATAATTAGACAAATATCAAGGATTAGAACGGGATTAAGCATTTTCACAATCTTTTAGATGTATGAACTAAGAAAGAAAGTATAGGAATGGTGAGAAAAATGGAACGGAAGAGTTTAATTTATAATGGACATATCAGATAGAGTAATCGAGGCAGATCACCGTATTTAATTATAGAGATCTTAATTTCCTTACTCGCCGAAGAATCAAATCTTTTAGATTTTGAAGATTATCTTTAAATCCCTTGAATTCTGGAATTCAACCCTGACTAGTGAAAAGTTATTATGAAACTTGTCTATCTCATTTCACTATTTAGCGATAGCTTCATTTGTACGCTTCGAGTGATTAAATCATTTTATCTATATTATTCAATAGTGATAAAACTCTATTAACAACTCAGATTCGTCATGAAAAACATTTTTATTATTAGCCATGACCATCTCACTCAAATTTCGGGACGAAATTTCTTTAACGGGTAGGTACTGTGACGACCCGAAAATTTCCAACCAAATTTAAACTTAATCTTTACTTGATTCTGACACGATAAGCAAAGTCTGTTAAGTTGAGTCTCAAAAAGTTTGAACTGTTTCATATATTCAATTGACCTTCGATTGCTCTCGACGATTCACGAACAACTATTTGTAAATAGATATGTGTGTATATATATAAATAATAATTGGAAGTATAATTTGAAATATTAAATGTTGTTGTTATGAAATATATAATAATTATTATTTATAAACATATCTATATATAAATAAAGTATTTTAAAAATAAATATTAAATGATTGTAATACTCCTTTGATTTTTAGATTGATATTAAGCAAGTTAAATTCAAACTTATGTAATTTTAAAATAAACGGTGATACGAAAATGAGTTCTATAGATTTTAGGCTAATGTATTTAGGAACTATTTGTTAAGTTTTAACACTTTATATATTTTACCTAGAAATGAGAGGGACAGTTGATGTAATTTTTATTTAACAAATTAAGGATCGAATTTTATACCATAATGACCAAAATAAATAAATATAGTTAATCTAAAAATTTGAGATTTTTCGGGATACTTTTATTCGCCACTGATTGACGACGGAGTACGAAATTCAATCCGCGATAGGTGACGGCTAACAATTTAACACGTTTAAATTCTAAATTATGATATAATCATTATTATATTAATATAATTATTCAATTATGTAATGTGTTACAGCTACCTATCTATTTCTATATGTAATATATGCATATATTCATTGTAGACTTACAACATCACCAACCCACTCACAATTACCACTTGTCCTCCTTTCTGAGTTAATTATTAACTATTAAATTTTGTTTTCTATTTCGTGTACCAGCATAGGATAAATATATACATACAACACCCACTTCATCAAGATAAAACCAAACCCCAATCCTATTTAATTCATGTTCCTGTCTCTGGTAATGAACAACACCCGCCACCATTTGTGATCTTCTTTTACGGCCATTAATCACCTCACCGAACCATCTTGAAACACCACCGTGAACCTACCAAACTCCCACCATATCTGCCATCTTCCATCATTTGTATCGACCTTCATCACCATCAACACTCCATCACCTCACCATCGTCAGGAACCATCAACCGCCACCATTCTTGACATTTATGGCATCGGCCACCATCCACATCTCATCGTGAAGTACCACCATGGTAATCGAAACCCTCTCCATCTCATCTTTTCTTTTTCTCTCTCTCTTCGCGAATAATCACCGAACCATCACCATCATCACCTGCAACTTACCCTCGCTACTGCTGTCCAGTTTCACCACCATCACAGCCGGCCTCTATAACCACCATCGTCATTAAACACCTCCTTTCTCTCTCTCACTCTCTCTCTTAGTTTTCTCTCCTTCTCCCCGATGTCTACAACATGACTCTACGTGTATGTCAATTAAAGCAGCTACAAATGGCAGCTAACACTCCCGTTGTTTGTGCAGCCATGAACCAACTCAACCATCATCTTGATCAACACCCAAACACCACCACACCACTCGCTATATATATAATAAATTTTTTTCTCTTCTTTCTTTCTTCTTCGGTTTTGATTCGAGAACCTGCGAACACTAATGATCTTATTTTGTTTCATGTTTTCTCGTTGAGTTAATCAAACCAACCTAGTTGCTGTTATAATACTCGAATTATTTGTTTCTGTTAATAAACAATAAAGGATGATGACTTTTACACAATGGAATCCAGCTGGCCATTCATTCCTTGTTAACTGCAGCGAATTATTTAGACAGCCCACATCCAAGTACTTGGGCTTAGAAGAATTAAAGTTTGGGCTGGGGTTGTTTGAATATCTTGGGCCATGAGATTATTGATATGGTTGGGCCGAAATCCACCTAACTAACTGCTGTTGGGCCGTAGATTGAATGGGCATTCTCGGTGCAAATTACAAACGATGAGGTACGTAGGATGTACCATCAATAATGATGATGGATGTAAGATTGACAAAAAAAAATGATGTGGTGATGATGATGATTAACTGTGTTAGTTGAAAGATGATGATGTTAGGGAAGATGAATAGAGTTTATGATTTTATGTGATCGTAATGATGATGATCGTGATGTTACGATCAAGAATGATGACGATGAAAATGTCGATTGAAGATGATGATGATGATAATAGTTGATTAAAGATGATGATAAGGTTAGGATAATGGGAGATGATAGGATGAAGATGTTAAACAGTTTAATATGGTTTATATATATGAGCATACGAATTACTTCAAGAAAGACATGGTAGCTTAGATGACTAAGGGTGTTGCGGGTGAGCGGGAGGTCTTGGGTTCGAGCCCGGTCCAAGGCATTCCTTTTTAGGAAAAGCTTTTGAAGGGGTATACACTCTTATTATTATTATTATTATTATTATTATTATTATTATTATTATTATTATTATTATTATTATTATTATTATTATTATTATTATTATTATTATTATTATTATTATTATTGTTATTGTTATTATTGTTATTGTTATTATTATTATTATTATTATTATTATTATTATTATTATTATTATTATTATTATTATTATTATTATTATTATTATTATTATTATTATTGTCATTGATTATTATTATCCTTGTTAACAATTATTATTATGATGTAAATTATTATTATTATTAATATTAACTATACGACTATTATCATCACTAATATAATTAATGTTATTAATACTATTGTTATTACTAAGTATTATTATTATTATTATTATTATTATTAGTATTAGAATTATCGTCTAAACACCCTTATTAATATTATTATTGACATGATTATTAAAGTTAATATTAAAAATATAACTATTATTGTTATTACTATTAAAATTATTATCATTAGTATTAAAATGACCGATAAAAGTATTGCTATTATTATTACTAACATTAGTATTGGAATTAACGTTATTAATTTCATTAATACTAGTTTTAACATCATTGTTATAATTATTAAGATTATTATGATTATTATTAACGTAAGTATCATTAATAACAATATCATTTTCATTATTAAGATTATTATTATTATTATTATTATTATTATTATTATTATTATTATTATTATTATTATTATTATTATTATTATTATTATTATTATTATTAAGATTATCATTATTAATAAAAGTTATTATTATTATCACTAGTAAAACATTAATATCCAAAACTACCTTTTTAAGCAGATAAATATTTTGTACATAAAATATACTTATTACATATACTATGATTATATTAAAATTTTACATAACTATATATATATAACCTACTAATATTATTTATATAAATACTTACACATAACAAATTATCGATTTTTAAATATAACATTAAACAAGTAAGTATGTAAATATAGATATATTAATATAACTATATAAATATTAACTATTATGAATATATATACAAATTAAACATACATAATATATAAATTAAAGGTATAATAAGTAAATTTGTTCAGTTACAAGTAATATATATATATATATATATATATATATATATATATATATATATATATATATATATATATATATATATATATATATATATATATATATATATATATATATATGAATAATATAGGTTCGTGAATCCGAGGCCAACCCTGCATTGTTCAGTATCGTCGTATGAATATTTTTACTACAAAATATTGGATCGTGAGTTTCATTACTCCCTTTTTAAATGCTTTTGCAATATATATTTTTGGGACTGAGAATACCTGCGCTTTTATAAATGTTTTACGAAATAGACACAAGTAATTGAAACTTCATTATATGGGTGAATGATCGAAGCCGAATATGCCCCTTTTTGCTTGGTAACCTAAGAATTAGTAAACTGATCTACTAATTGACGCGAATCCTAAAGACAGATCTATTGGGCCTAACGAACCCCATCCAAAGTACCGGATGCTTTAGTACTTCGATGTTGTTTTATCATGTCCGAAGGATTTCCCGAAATGATAGGGGATATTCTTATATGCATCTTGTTAATGTCGGTTACCAGGTGTTCACCATATGAATGATTTTTGTCTCTATGCATGGGACGTATATTATGAGAACTGGAATTAAAATTCTTGTGGTGTGTTAAATTGATGGAAATGATTATTTATGTTAATCTAATGAACTCACCAACCTTTTGGTTGACACTTTAAAGCATGTTTATTCTCAGGTATTAAAGAAATCTTCCGCTGTGCATTAGCTCATTTTAAGGATATTACTTGGAGTCATTCATGGCACATTTCGAAAGACGTTACATTCGAGTCGTTGAGTTCAGTAAAGATTATGATTAAGAAGATACAGATTAGATCATTTATAGATGGATATTATGAAATGGTATGCATGCCTGTCAACTTTTGAGGTAATGAAAGTTTGTCTTTTAAAACGAATGCAATGTTTGTAAAATGTATCATATAGAGGTCAAATACCTAGCGATGTAATCATATGTTATTGTATTCGTTCTTATGGATTAGGACGGGTCTTTACAGAATGGGATCGACAAAGCCTTCTAGTTGCTCAACATAAACTTCCTCTTAAAGATGGCCGTTCAGAAAATCAGTTTTGACATCCATTTGAAACACCGTGAACTTCATATGAGAAGAAAATGCAAGGAAAAGATGAATAGCCTCAATCCTAGCAACCGGAGCAAACGTTTCGTCATAATTAATACCCTCTTGTTGTCGATATCCCTTGGCGACGAGACGTGCCTTATGTCGAACCGCAATTCCATCAGAATCCTTCTTGGTCTTAAAAATCCACTTAACCCCTATTGGTCATTGACCCGTTGGTCTTGGAACTAATCGCCATACTTTCAAACGATCAAACTGATTGATTTCTTCTTGCATTGCTACCACCCAGTTCGGATCTAGTAAAGCTTGAGCAACTGTTGTTGGTTCAATCTTACTAAGAAAGGCAGTGTATAGACACATATTCCGAGTTGCCCTTCAAGTTGAGACTGGAGCAGATGCATCACCAATGATAAGATCAACTGGATGACTTTTAGTCCATCGATTGTTATATGGAAGAGGTTGTACATCAGTGGTATCCATCGAAACATCAACCGTTGTTGATGTTGAGCCTTGATCCGCTTAATCTGATGTAACATTTTCCAATGGATTTAGTTGAGTATCTGGAGAAACAACTTGAGTTATATGAACAGATGTATCTTGAATTGGTTCAAGATTATCATCAGGAGGTGGGAGGGAGGATGAAGAAGCAACAGGTGAATCAGTTGTTATTGTATCTTCATCAAAAAGACTTGGTTGAGTCTCCACAGTAGTTGACTGTGATGGTGTAACCGGTACGGCTTGAACATCTGAATTCCGTTGAGGAGCATAAAGACTATCAAAGAAGATATCCAGTTCCTCTGTTGTTACCGTAGGAACACCCATCTTCAAGAAAACTGAATTTTGCACGGAAGAAGAAGTAGTCAGGTTAGGATCGGGTTTTGAACTGAGTTGTTCAAAAGTCATTCTCGATAACTCATCGAACCTTACATTAATACTTTCCTTGATCATCTTTGTCCGTTTGTGATAGACACGATAGGCAACTTTGTTCGAAGAATAAACGAGAAATATGGCCTGATCGCCATGAGGATCAAACTTTCCGAGGCTGTCAAAATCGTTAAGCACATAGCATATACAACCAAAGACACAGAAATATTTGACATTCGGGCGTCTACCATATAGTAACTCATAAGGAGTTTTATTAAAACGTTTATTAATGATACAGCGATTTTGGGTATAGCATGCAGTGGAAATGGCCTCCCCCCACATTTTCAGAGGTAGTTTGGAGTAAGCAAGCACCGTTCGAGCTGCTTCACATAACGTACGATTACGTCGTTCGACTACTCCATTCTGTTGAGGGGTTCATGCAGCATAGAACTGATGTTCAATGCCTTGGTCTTTCAAATAACTATCAAGCAGGTCATTCTTAAATTCCGTCCCATTATCAGTTCGAATGCTCTTAATGTAGAGACCCGTCCTAATCCATCCGGACGAAGTCCATATCGATTATAAACGATTCACAACAGTTGATTACATCGCGAGGTACTTGACCTCTATATGATACATTTTACAAACATTGCATTCGTTTTTAAAAACACAATCTTTCATTACAACGAAAGTTGACGGCATGCATACCATTTTATAATATATCTAACTATAGTTGATTTAATAATAATCTTGATGATCTCAATGACTCGAATGCAACAGCTTTTGAAATATGTCATGAATGACTCCAAGTAATATCTTTAAAATGAGCAATTACACAGCGGAAGATTTCTTTCGTACCTGAGAATAAACATGCTTTCAAGTGTCAACCAACAGGTTGGTGAGTTCATTAATTTACATAAATAATCATTTCTATCATTTTAATAGACCACAAGATTTCATATTTCCATTTCTCATAAACATACGTCCCATGCATAGAGACATAAATATCATTCATATGGATTGAACACCTGGTAACCGACATTCACAGTATGTATATAAGAATATCCCCATCATTCCGGGATCCTCCTTCGGACATGATATAAATTTCGAAGTACTAAAGCATCCGGTACTTTGGATGAGGCTTGTTGGGCCCGATAGATCTATCTTTAGAGTTCGCGTCAATTAGGGTGTCTGTTCCCTAATTCTTAGATTACCAGACTATATAAAAAGGGGCATATTCGATTTCGATAATTCAACCATAGAATGTAGTTTCACGTACTTGTGTCTATTTCGTAAAACATTTATAAAAGCAGCGCATGTATTCTCAGTCCCAAAAATATATATTGCAAAAGCATTTAAAAAGGGATTAATAAAACTCACGCATATAAATATTGTAAAACAGTTAATAAAGCATTTGCATGTATTCTCAGCCCAAAAACATAAAGAGTAAAAAAAAGGGCAAATAAAACTCACTATACTGTATTTTGTAGTAAAAATACATACGACGACATTGAACAATGCAGGGCTGGCCTCGGATTCACGAACCTATATCATTTATATATGTTAACACATATATTGGTAATCAAATAATTACATCTATTAATTATATAATACTTATATATTTAGTGTTGTAGTTTATATATAATTTCTACTAAATTTATATATATATATATATATATATATATATATATATATATATATATATATATATATATATATATAATATTTTAAATTATATAATATATATATGTTCATTTTGTATACATAAAAATATTAACATGTTTAATATATAATTATAGGTAATATTAATATAATTATAGTATATGTATTAGATATATTTTATGTACAAAATAATAATAATTCTAATTTTAATAAAAATGAAAATTTTAATCATAGTGATACTTTAAATAAACAGAATAATAAAAGTGATAATACTAATAATAATTATAATAATAATAATTATAATAATAATAATTATAATAATAATAATAATAACCCTATTATGATAATAGTACTAACACAACTATTAGTAATATTAATAATAAATTTCATACTTATAGTTACAATCATAATACATGAAAATTTTATCATAATACTTATTTTCATAATACTAGTGTTAATGAAAAACAATAATTTTATTATTTCCATAATAATACTAATAATATTAATTGTTGTCATAATAATAATAAATGATAATTTTATCCTAACAATTGTATTTGTAAAGATAATAATAATCATATTACTAATAATCGCAATAACATTAACAATAACAATAATACTAATAACAATAATAAAAATAACAATAATAATAATAATAATAATAATAATAATAATAATAATAATAATAATAATAATAATAATAATAATATAATAATAATAATAATAATTACAATAATGATAATAATGATAATAACAAAAAAAAAATGGTGACTACCTCAATAATAAGCTCCAAGAAAAAAAAATGCAATTGCCCGGGATCGAACCCGCGACCTCTCGGTTACACAAACACCCATCAACCATCAGACCATTTTTGTTTTCTTGGAATTATATCTACCCTTAATTAATTTTACCCCGATTTCTTTCTGTTCTATTCTTCATCCTCGAAATCAAATCGGCTCAAATTGAAATCAATCAATATCAACAAGTTACGGTTTGAAATTAATTCGTACAATGAAACGAAAACAATATGTTGATTGTTGAATTGGTTTAACAAAAAAATAAATAAATAAATAAAAAGAGACTGTCGCTGTTGAAACAAAAAAAAAATAACTCAAACCTCAATTTCAAATTCTTGGATGTTTTAGACAACGATTTCAAAACGAATTATGTTGCAAATGAGTCATGAAAACTATATGAATCATTAATTTCAATCGAAAAAACACCTAGAACTCCAATTTGAACTTAGAACATACATTTGACTTTTTGAAAACCTATCTTTGACTCCAAAATTGAGATTCGATAGTAAGAATAGGACACTAAGATTTTGCAGGTAGCTTTAGTAAAGGATTCCTAATCTAACTGCAATTTTACATTTTGAAGAACCATTTGAAATCGAGTTTCTGTGAAAAAGTAATAACAACAGGGTACCGACGGTATCTTGGTTTTTCTTTTGGAAATTCCAATTTGATATTGACTGTAGGGGTTTTAAATTGACAATGATAATAAAAGAACTAAATGTGTTAATCAAGTTCATTGAATAATTCGTTTATAATACAGATAATTCAGTCGACAGCCTTTTCCAATCAGGAGCATAAAATAAAAAAAAATATAGCAGGTAACGGAAAAAGACTGGTTCGTACGATTATATTCTAATTTGAAATAATCTTCATACAAGATCCAAAAATCAATTACAGTTAGAAAATGACATGAAACAGATTTTTGTTTGTTCACTAAACTGATATCGACACTAGCAGTGATAGGAATAAAGTGTGATAGGAACTGGAAACAGAATGTGATCTTATTCTGATTTTGTATATATATAACATAAGTATTAATAATTATAATATAACAATATATTAATAATAATGATAATACTTTTATTATTATTATTATTATTATTATTATTATTATTATTATTATTATTATTATTATTATTAATAGTAAAAATAACAATAACAATAATGATATAAATCACAAATATAATGGTGATTATTAATATTAATATTTATAGTTTTGTCAATAATGATATTAATAGTGGTAGCAATTTTAATGATAATATTAATAAGTTCTATTATAGTAATAATAAGTTTAATAATAAATAATGATAACTATAATAGTAATAATAATGATTCTTAATCACAATATCTATTAGTGATAATAACCAGTTACATGATTTCAATTTTTAGTAATACAAACAATATTAACATTAACATTAATAATAATAATGAGAGTAATAATAATATAATAACTGTATTTTTAATTTGTAATTACATTTAATATTTAAACCCTACATATTATTAATTATGTAATATTTTATAATATATTATATGACAACACATATTTAATATTTACACATTTTATTATATTACAATCTATATACAATCAATAATTATGTATGGAAATCAGATACATATATATATATTGAAACAAATAAATTTCAGAGTATAACAATTGTTACTTTGTTAACATTGATAAATTATGTATATTCCATCTACTTTCTATATTTGAATAAACAGTTTTAAATAACAAGTTTAAGTTTTATGTCATAATTACTTAATAGTTCTTTAGTGTATTTAATTTATAATATATAATTATTTACATGTAAAATTATATATATATATATATATATATATATATATATATATATATATATATATATATATATATATATATATGTATATATATATATATATATATATATATATATGTATATATATATATGTATATATATATATATGTATATATATACATTTCTATTTACAATTACAGGTTCGTGAATTGTCGGAAATAGTAAAAGGTTAAATGTTCTCATGAAATAATTCAACAATTCAAAAATTCAATCTAATAGACTTTGCTTATCATGTCGAATTTATATTAAGATTTAAGTTTAAATTTGGTCGAAAATTTCCGGGTCATCACAGTACCTACCCGTTAAAGAAATATCGTCTCGAAATTTAAGTGAGGTGGTCATGGCTTACAATAAAAATATTTTCATGACCAATATGAGTTGATAATTAAAGGTTTATCATTATTGAATAATAATGATAAAATAATTCAATTATTCTAAGAATACGAGTGAAGCTATCTCAAAAGAGTGAATTGAAGAAAATAAGATTTTCCTTAGCTTTTGACGTAAACAAGGTTGAATTCTGGAATTCAAGGGATTTCAAGAAAATTTTCGAAATCTAAAAGATTTGATTCTTCAGTGAATAAGGAAATTAAGATCTCTATAATTAAATACGATGATATGCCTCGATTACTCTGTCTGATATTTTTCCATTATAAATTAAGCTCTTCCGTTCCATTATTCTCACCATTCCTACACTTTCTTTCTTAGTTCATACATTCAAAAGATTATGAAAATGCTTAATTCGGTTCTAATCCCTAATATTTTCCCAATTATCATTTATGTCATCTCTCTTTTCAATCTTCCACCAGAAAAATCTGGTTACCTCTACTATTACCTTGGGGGGATACTATTCTTAATTCTACCGTGTCTTTATATTACTATTCGTATTGATATCCACGATTTGAAACCTCCGTGTTGTTATTGGACTTTATATTTTCTCTTGTATTTTGGAGTACCTGTTTCCGTCTTCTATAATCATTGTCATTCACAGTTAATGCTTTCTCTTATTTGCTGCGATTTATACCCCCTTTCTATTTCGGAGCTTCATGCTTTTGTTTTCTTTTCACAAATAACGGTCCATAATTCATAGGTGTGGAGTTTCGAATGAGTTTAAAGTTTTAAACAAGAAAGAATGTAATAGCACGATTTGATTTGTCAAATTTCCAGAATAACTGAGAATAGAACTATCAAGAATATATTTTCTTGATATGTTCAGAAGTTAATCAGAATGAAAGAGTTATGTACCATGGCACGTGGTGACGTTATAACCTGTGAATCATCACGTTCCATTAAAACTTAGCATGACTTACTGTAATATAATCACGTTGATCAAGTGTCATTATATTATACTAATTCATGCATCAGTTCCCCAACACTTCAAAAACATTCATAATTTAGACTCGAAAGTTTACAGAATATAGAAATTAACAGTTTCTATATGATGTAACACTGATAGCATGAAGAGATTAATGATTTCAGATAAGAATAGTTATGAAAATATCTTTAGAAATATGGAGGATATTTATAATGAAAGATACGATAATATCTTTGAATATCTAAGATCAGAGGATGATAGAAACTATTGTCTGCAAGGGTTTAGAGTAAGAAGCAAGATATTCACTAAATACCTTAGCAGACATTGAATCATTTGGATTCTTTGAAGTCAAACTTATTCTTTGTGATTTTTCCAAGGCTTTCTTCATAGTTTCGCACAATCTGCTTTTCGGCATTAAATTGTCTATTGAATGTTTCCAATATAATGATACACAGGAAGTACGAAGAGGTATATAATTTCGGACGAGAATATTTATGAAAATATCTTAAGAAATATCGAAGATATTGATGATGATATTTTGGAATTTCTATGTTCGATGGTTGATGGAGAAAGATTTTTCGTAAGATTTTAACATGACTTCGGAGTAAGATATTCTCTAAAGATTTCAACGGATCCAGAATTATCTGGATTCTTTGAATATAGGGTATGGTCCTTGTATTTGTCCTTGGTCTCCTTCATGGTTAACTCTATCCGTTTTTCAGTTCCAACGTTTCTGAGCTTTTCCAACATATTATTCTTTATCATCAAACTTCTGACGACTACGGTCGTTTACGGTTGCCTACAGTTTCTGCTGCTTCCTTCAGCTTTTTCAACATTCAGAGTATCGATTCGTAAACTGGGTGTCTTTTCAAAATTTCCGAATTGAAGATCGTAATTCCAGGAGATAATTCTTATATGTATACATATAACTATTGATGTAGAAATGCTATGAGGTTTGAAATACTGATTGCTAATTCCCAGTAATTGGTATGGCAATTATTGTTACAGGGTATAGATGAATACAAGATGGGGTTTAAATGAATATTATGATTTTTCTGAAAGTCCAAATTCATTGAGGTTGCTGGTAATTTTACTGCTGATGTGGTGAAATATAAACGGTTATCCAGTAACGATGATGACAGACAAACTTATATATTGAGGTTATAATAAGGCTAATTCGAATGGAAGTTGAAGTTGATTTGCTGAAGCTGTGATAAAATTGGCTAATTTGAAAAAAAAGTTGCAATGTTATTTTCGGTAATAACAATGCCAAAGGAGCTAACACAGACACGTGTTAAACTTTTACTTAGGGCCCGGGAGTTTTCAGGTGCATAACTATATGCGCCAGTCTCTTCTTCAGTAGATGAAGTGCAGTTGGTTCATACTCTCGATTGAGGTGTTTTCAAGAATCATGACAGGTTTGAACGTAGTTTGTAATTGTCAAAATACATATGAGATTTAAGATGAAATCAAGTGGCAAAATTGAAGAATGTTTAGTTTCATATGTTATAATCAATATTTTAATTCATTTTAATTGTCCAACGTTGATAGTCCTCAGTTGATAGTCCACAGTTGACAGTCCAATAATTTATATATAGTTTAATATATAATATTCGAATTAATTAATACGTATCGTGACCCGTATTCGTTTCATACTCGATTATTACTATATATAGAGTGTCTATGGTTATTCCAAATAATATATATAGATGCATCGATATGATATGTCAAAACCTTGTATACGTATCCCAATATTTAAAGTGCGTAAAATAAATACAGAAATTAAATGACGATAAATAAAATTGCGAGAATGTAAATTGCGATAATTAAATTGCGATAAATAAAGTGTAATCAGTTAGCTAGGAACAGTTAGCTGGAACAGTTAGCGTGGATTCTTAACAAAAAAAATTTCGTAGTTAATTTGTTTGTTTCTATCAAATTTTTATTTCGTCAAATGTGTTCTTCATTATGCCACTTATTGGATTCTGATAAATCAAAATCCAAATATGAAATTGGATGAATAGGGTTATTCTGTGGTGAACGGATACGTATATCGGTAGTTGTAAATAGAATAGTAAATGACCGTTGAATCAGATTCGAAGAATGTACAGTATAACTTATTAATGTGACATCTAAATATTCCTCGGGTATTACCTACCCGTTAAAGTATTTTCACCATTAACAGTTTGTACGAAAGAATTTTTAATTACAATCTTTATGAAAACATATGTACATATATATTTTCTTCAGATTTAATCATGGATTTAATGAGTCAATGTGATATTAAACTCATCAGATTTACGGCTAGAACTAGAGTACATAATCTCTGAAGTATTAGAGATTACATAATCTTCATGAAGGACGAAAATAGTTTATGTAGAACGATTCGTAGAACGATGATTATGCTCGAGGTATAAAATGAGATGTGAGGCATGGATTGTTGATGGTACTGGTATTGGTGTTGGTGGTACTGTTGGTGCTGGTGATTTGCTGAAGCTGGTACGTTTTGCACCATATTTTCTAGATTGATTACTCAAGCGCGAAGCTCGTTGACTTCTTCTATTACTCCGGGATGATTGTCGTTTGGAATAAGTGGATGAATAAGGTTGGGAATGTTGGGATGTCATACAATCATTGTGAGATATCCTGGAATTGAGGGTAAATATGGTGTTTCGGACTGGTTCGCTAATAAGTGCTTCAGGTTCATCGCCAAGAGATAAATTCGGTTGGTGAAAAGGATCGCCTTCTTCACGTCTCCATTGATTAAGTCGACTACGAACCCATCAGATGAATTGGGGATGGATGATTGGTTGATTCATTCTGGTGACACCGCTTCGCAGCTTAGGTGAACATCTATGTCGGAATAGCTGTCGGAATAACTATCGGAATAGCTATCAGAATCTGAGGGACTCGAACTGGTTGCAGGATTCATCTCGTACGATCAGATGAATGTAGATTAGTACCCTGCAGTACATAATTTACATATGCATATATAATACTAAAATTCCATAAGTTACGGAGGAATCTACGGAAGTTGTCAGGCAAAGTTACAGTAACAGATACACTAAGATATGAAGTAGCAGATACGCTAAGATATGATTTTTTGTCTATACACTATTCATGCAGTCAATGCAGTAAAACGTGTCTAGACTAAGAATGATAAGTAAGTGATTCTCTAAGAATGATAAGCAGGTAATTTTTGACACAAAATGATAAGTAAAACTTTTGATATGCAGACACGGTCGAAGTCCAGACTCAATAATGCATCCTAACGACTTATTAGTTAGACACACTAATGCAGACATGGTTCGCTAAGACCACCGCTCTGATACCAACTGTAGAGACCCGTCCTAATCCATCCGGACGAAGTCTATATCGATTATAAATGATTCAGAATAGTTGATTACATCGCGAGGTACTTGACCTCTATATGATACATTTTACAAACATTGCATTCGTTTTTAAAAAGACAATCTTTCATTACAACGAAAGTTGACGGCATGCATACCATTTTATAATATATCTAACTATAGTTGATTTAATAATAATCTTGATGATCTCAATGACTCGAATGCAACAGCTTTTGAAATATGTCATGAATGACTCCAAGTAATATCTTTAAAATGAGAAATTACACAGCGGAAGATTTCTTTCGTACCTGAGAATAAACATGCTTTCAAGTGTCAACCAACAGGTTGGTGAGTTCATTAATTTACATAAATAATCATTTCCATCATTTTAATAGACCACAAGATTTCATATTTCCATTTCTCATAAACATACGTCCCATGCATAGAGACATAAATATCATTCATATGGATTGAACACCTGGTAACTGACATTCACAGTATGTATATAAGAATATCCCCATCATTCCGGGATCCTCCTTCGGACATGATATAAATTTCGAAGTACTAAAGCATCCGGTACTTTGGATGGGGCTTGTTGGGCCCGATAGATCTATCTTTAGAGTTCGCGTCAATTAGGATGTCTGTTCCCTAATTCTTAGATTACCAGACTATATAAAAAGGGGCATATTCGATTTCGATAATTCAACCATAGAATGTAGTTTCACGTACTTGTGTCTATTTCATAAAACATTTATAAAAGCAGCGCATGTATTCTCAGTCCCAAAAATATATATTGCAAAAGCATTTAAAAAGGGATTAATGAAACTCACGCATATAAATATTGTAAAACAGTTAATAAAGCATTTGCATGTATTCTTAGCCCAAAAACATAAAGAGTAAAAAAAAGGGCAAATAAAACTCACTATACTGTATTTTGTAGTAAAAATACATACGACGACATTGAACAATGCAGGGCTGGCCTCAGATTCACGAACCTATATCATTTATATATGTTAACACATATATTGGTAATCAAATAATTACATCTATTAATTATATAATACTTATATATTTAGTGTTGTAGTTTATATATAATTTCTACTAAATTTATATATATATATATATATATATATATATATATATATATATATATATATATATATATATATATATATATATATATATATATAATATTTTAAATTATATAATATATATATGTTCATTTTGTATACATAAAAATATTAACATGTTTAATATATAATTATAGGTAATATTAATATAATTATAGTTTATGTATTAGATATATTTTATGTACAAAATAATTATAATTCTAATTTTAATAAAAATGAAAATTTTAATCATAGTGATACTTTAAATAAACAGAATAATAAAAGTGATAATACTAATAATAATTATAATAATAATAATTATAATAATAATAATAATAATAATAATAATAATAATAATAATAATAATAATAATAATAATAATAACCCTATTATGATAATAGTACTAACACAACTATTAGTAATATTAATAATAAATTTCATACTTATAGTTACAATCATAATACATGAAAATTTTATCATAATACTTATTTTCATAATACTAGTGTTAATGAAAAACAATAATTTTATTATTTCCATAATAATACTAATAATATTAATTGTTGTCATAATAATAATAAATGATAATTTTATCCTAACAATTGTATTTGTAAAGATAATAATAATCATATTACTAATAATCGCAATAACATTAACAATAACAATAATACTAATAAAAATAATAAAAATAACAATAATAATAATAATAATTATAATAATAATAATAATAATAATAATAATAATAATAATAATAATAATAATAATAATAATAATTACAATAATGATAATAATGATAATAACAAAAAAAAAAGGGTGACTACCTAAATAATAAGCTCCAAGAAAAAAAATGCAATTTCCCGGGATCGAACCCGCGACCTCTCGGTTACACAAACACCCATCAACCATCAGACCATTTTTGTTTTCTTGGAATTATATCTACCCTTAATTAATTTAACCCCGATTTCTTTCTGTTCTATTCTTCATCCTCGAAATCAAATCGGCTCAAATTGAAATCAATCAACATCAACAAGTTACGGTTTGAAAATAATTCGTACAATGAAATGAAAACAATTCGTTGATTGTTGAATTGGTTTAACAAAAAAAATAAATAAAAAAAAGAGACTGTCGCTGCTGAAACAAAAAAAAATAACGCAAACCTCAATTTCAAATTCTTGGATGTTTTAGACAACGATTTCAAAACGAATTATGTTGCAAATGAGTCATGAAAACAATATGAATCATTAATTTCAATCGAAAAAACACCTAGAACTCCAATTTGAACTTAGAACATACATTTGACTTTTTGAAAACCTATCTTTGACTCCAAAATTGAGATTCGATAGTAAGAATTGGACACTAAGATTTTGCAGGTAGCTTTAGTAAAGGATTTATAATCTAACTGCAATTTTACATTTTGAAGAACCATTTGAAATCGAGTTTCTGTGAAAAAGTAATAACAACAGGGTACCGACGGTATCTTGGTTTTTCTTTTGGAAATTCCAATTTGATATTGACTGTAGGGGTTTTAAATTGACAATGATAATAAAAGAACTAAATGTGTAAATCAAGTTCATTGAATAATTCGTTTATAATACAGATAATTCAGTCGACAGCCTTTTCCAATCAGGAGCATAAAATAAAAAAAAATATAGCAGGTAATGGAAAAAGACTGGTTCGTACGATTATATTCTAATTTGAAATAATCTTCATACAAGATCCAAAAATCAATTACAGTTAGGAAATGACATGAAACAGATTTTTGTTTGTTCACTAAACTGATATCGACACTAGCAGTGATAGGAATAAAGTGTGATAGGAACTGGAAACAGAATGTGATCTTATTCTGATTTTGTATATATACAACATAAGTATTAATAATTATAATATAACAATATATTAATAATAATGATAATACTTTTATTATTATTATTATTATTATTATTATTATTATTATTATTATTATTATTATTATTATTATTAATAGTAAAAATAACAATAACAATAATGATATAAATCACAAATATAATGGTGATTATTAATATTAATATTTATAGTTTTGTCAATAATGATATTAATAGTGGTAGAAATTTTAATGATAATATTAATAAGTTCTATTATAGTAATAATAAGTTTAATAATAAATAATGATAACTATAATAGTAATAATAATGATTCTTAATCACAATATCTATTAGTGATAATAACCAGTTACATGATTTCAATTTTTAGTAATACAATCAATATTAACATTAATAATAATAATGAGAGTAATAATAATATAATAACTGTATTTTTAATTTGTAATTACATTTAATATTTAAACCCTACATATTATTAATTATGTAATATTTTATAATATATTATATGACAACACATATTTAATATTTACACATTTTATTATATTACAATCTATATACAATCAATAATTATGTATGGAAATCAGATATACATATATATATTGAAACAAATAAATCTCAGAGTATAACAATTGTTACTTTGTTAACATTGATAAATTATGTATATTCCATCTACTTTCTATATTTTAATAAACAGTTTTAAATAACAAGTTTAAGTTTTATGTCATAATTAATTAATAGTTCTTTAGTGTATTTAATTTATAATATATAATTATTTACATGTAAAATTATATATATATATATATATATATATATATATATATATATATATATATATATATATATATACATTTCTATTTACAATTACAGGTTCGTGAATTGTCGAAAATAGTCAAAGGTTAAATGTTCTCATGAAATAATTCAACAATTCAAAAATTCAATCTAATAGACTTTGCTTATCATGTCGAATTTATATTAAGATTTAAGTTTAAATTTGGTCGAAAATTCCCGGGTCATCACACTTAACATGTTTGTTAAAAGAGCGTTGAATCTTTTTAATGAACTCAATGATAATGGCAGGGTTTTCTGACTTAGTCCTTAGAAGGAAAATCCACGTAAATCGGGTATAGTCATCTACAATGACAAGCACATGTTTCCGGCCACCAAGGCTAGAAATACGCATGGGTCCACATAAGTCCATATGCAACAACTGCAAGGATAAAGAAGTACTGGAGTTTTGCTTAAGCGGATGATTAGTTCGTTTCAGCTTACCCATCGCACATGATGGACACACATGATGCTTATCATATTGAAAGCATGGAATATACCATCAACTAAGTCTTTAGAGACTAATCGATTAATACCCTTGTAATTCAGGTGTGACATCCGGTGATGCCATAACCATGAATTTCCCTTTGTTGAACGATGAGACGACCCGACCCAATCCATAGGGACGAATACAATAACATATGATAACATTGCGAGGTACTTGACCTCTATATGATACATTTTACAAACGTTGCATTTATTCTTAAAAGGCAAACTATCATTACATCAATATTTGACATTTTCGTCTAACATTTCATAATATCCAAATGACCTAATCTGTCATTTACTTATTTATATTCTCTATTGAACTCCAATGACTCGAATGCAACGTCTTTGTATCATGGCTTAAAAGGTCCCAAGTAGTATCCTTAACATGAGCTAATGCACAGCGGAAGACTTAATTCATACCTGAGAATAACATGCTTTAAAACGTCAACATAAAGTTGGTGAGATATATAGGTTTGATGCTAGCAGCGTTATAACAATGGAACACAAGATTTCATATATAAACATTTTAATAAAAATATTCTAAGTGGTTGAGCACTTGGTAACCATACTTAACATTTAATCACGTCGCATATTCCCTTTATTATGAAATCTTACTACACCGTACCAAGGTGTAGTCACGAAACGAAGTACTGTGCAACCGTTGAATACTGGTCGTCCAGTCCGGTTGGAGTTGTCAGGCCCGATAGATCTATCAACAGGATTCGCGTTTACAATACCGCTGTAAATATTAGTTACCAAGCTACAGGGAAGTATGCCAGTGGTACAACTCAACGTAGAATATATTTTTCAGTTACTTGTGTCCATAGCGTAAAACATAAAATACATGTATTCTCATCCCGAAATATTTAGAGTTTAAAAGTGGGACTATATACTCACTTTTGTCTTGAAGATATGTAATTTCGACTTGGTCTCCGATTGATATCACGAACCTATCCATATATAATATATCAATACCTTTTCTTTTTAAACAATCGTCACATATATATACTTATAATACTTTTAATACTTTTAATAATTCCTTAGTCCGTAGTTAGCAGTCCGATGTTAGTAATTCAATTTTAATGGTTCATATTTAGTTGTTTAATAAACCCCCAATGAAATAAATAAAACCCCCATCGTATATGTATTGGTCGAGATTAATCTTGACCCATGGTACCGGTGTTGTCAAATGACGTGTTGCGTACATAAAGTACCGGTGTTGTCAAATGACGTGTTGCGTACAATCATGGGATCTTATGATTAATCTTCTCGTATTGTTTACGGGTGATCCTGAACCATATAAAATTAAATTATGAGTGCATATGTATAAAATATCATGTTACTTTAGGAAGATGTGATTTATTTAATTTTCTCCAATTATTTTCGTGGCTAAACTAGTCTTGGATATCCGATTTTGTTTTGGTCATAATTTCTTCGTTACAACTCCGTTTTCGTTGATTCAACTTTCCACTTCCTTGGATCGAGTCCCTCTTTAAGAATATGAACTGTAAATACCTTAGTTTGTATTCGAAATCATAGGTCATAGGTCAAATTTTGGTGAAACTTATGAAGTTAATCATTTTTGTTACAAAAACATCATTTAATGACCATTTTTCTAAAAATACTTATACTATGAATTAAATCATGAAATTTTTATGTGTTAACATATTCATAAGAAATATCATTTTTCCAGAATATAAACCTCCAATTCAAAGTTCAAGATGGTTTTTAATTATCCAACCCAAAACAGCCCCCGGTTGCACTCCGACGTCATAAAAACAGTTTTTTAAGGTATTCTTTGAAAAACCAAGTTATACCTTGTTAAATTAGCATATATTTAAGTTATATTACAGGTCTTGAAGTATTTTAAAAGTTAAGTTAGAAGGATCTATTTAGTTTGCAAACAAGTTTGAAATCATTCAAACTATGTTTTTGTTGTTAAAATTGTATACCATACAATAAGATAGCTATATATATATGAATCGAATAAGGTTATGAACAAAGTTACTACCTCAAGTTACTTGGACAAGATTGCTGTAAAAGAGGAGTAAAAACCTAGAACCAAAAGAGTGATGAAATTGGATGAAAGATTGGAAGCAACTTAAGACATAAACTTGAATTGAAAGTTGTATTTTTGTAGTGTTTTTGTTGATCTTTTTATGGTGGTGTTTAAGGTGATTCTTGAGAGGATTTTTGCTGGAGTTCTTAGAGAGACATGAGGCTAGTAAGTGTGTGTGTTTAGCTAGAGAAATGATGTTCCAAAAATTGAAAATGGATGCATGTATTTATGGTGGTGTAAAAGGTGTATAAATTTGTAATTTTGTGAAAAGATCTTTTAATCATGTGAAATTGTCATACTAAATAACAAAAGTAGTTACCTTATACATAAGGCATGAACAAGGGCTGGTTGGTGGTGATTTGATGTGTATATACCAATAGTAAATATGTATAGAAGCTAGGTATGATACGAGTACATATACTCTAGATATACGTATAGAAATCTTGTGAAAAATGGAATGAGGATTCAAATATAGCTATCTTTTGTGAATATACTTATATTGTTTTATGTATTTAAGTCTTTAAAAGTGATTAAATACATTATATATACGATATATGTATAAACATTATAGGTCGTAAGTATTTATGTCAAATAACGTTACGTATAGTTATCGTTTTGAAAGCTTAAGTTAGTAGTTTCAAAATATACTTATAACTTATTGTTATTAATACAAAATGAGATATTTAAACATCCTTAAATCATGTTAAATATGTATATATACATATATATACACAAACGTATAATTAACATATATTGTATAGTTCGTGATATCATCGGTCAAACTAGACGGTTAAACGTTATGTAAAACTCTTTTCAAAATCATAAATCTCAACAATTTAGATTGCTTATCATGTTGGTAAGTTTTAATTTATGTAAATATTAATCTTATAAGTGTAAAACGATCGGAAAAATCCGGGTCGTTACAGTACCCACCCGTTAAAGAAATTTCGTCCCGAAATTTGGTAGAGGTTGTCATAAATAACAATAGGAATGTTTTCATGACGAATATGAGGTATTAATAGAGTTTTATCATTATTGGAAGATATGGATAAAACGATTCGGTCATGTGAAGCGCACGAGTGAAGCTATCACAAAAGAATGAAATGAGTGAATATAGAATTGTTTTAACCGATGTCGAGATTAGGATTGATTTCCAGAATTTAAGGGATTTAAAGAAAATCTTATGTAATAAGATTTGGTTCTTCGATGATTTAGAAAACAGGATCTCCTTTGATTTAATGCGATAATCTGTTTCGATTTCTTTGTCGGATATTTCACTATAAATCCACCTCCTTCCCTTTCTTACTTCCATACCTCACATCTCTTACTCTTCCTCCTCTAATTCATACCTTAAGGTATCCTTTAAAATGCTTCATCCCGTTCTGATTTTTGTTATACTTCTAACTTTCATATCTTTCATTATTCTCTTTCATCTACCGCTAGAAGAATCTATTCACTTTTATGATTTTCTTGGAATTATAATGTTTCTAATTCTCCCGTGTCTTTACGTCGCCATACGTATTGATACACACGGTTTGTAGTTTCTGGGTGGTTATTGGGTTTGATATCTTTCCTTATATTTCGATGCTCCTGCTTCTGTTTTCCATAATCATTGTCATCCATAGTTAATACTCTCTCCTATTTGCTGTAATCTATACCCCAATTTCTATTTTGGGACTTTGTCCCTTCGTTTCTTCTTCCCGTCCTTGAGTCAAGCGATCAATAGTTCGAAATTCGTAGGTATAAAATTCGGAATGAACATAGCTAATGCTCTAAGAAAGGAATGGTAATGGCACGATTTTGATTTGTCAAATTACCAGAATATCCAGGAAAATAGAACTATCAAGATGATTTGTTCTTAATATGTTTCGGAATTGGATAGAATGTAAAAGTCGTGTAACATGGCACATGATGACGGTACTGTGAATCATCATATTCCATTAGAAACTTAACATGACTTACTGTAATATAATGAAGTTGATCAAGTTTTATTATATTATACTAGTTCATGCATCAGTTCCCAACACTGCTTCAGAACATTCCTATTTTAAACTTGAAGGATTTAGAAACTAACACAGTTTCCTTTATATTGTAACGCAGATATTACAGAGAGATAAATGATTTCAGATAAGGATAGTGGTGAAAATATCTTCAGAAATATTGAGGATATTTATAATGAAAGATATGATAATATCTTGGAATTTCTAATGTTGAAGGATGATGATGAAGATTGACCCGTAAGGGTTTAGATTCAGAAGCAAGGTGTTTGCTACAGAATCGTCATAATTCTTTATGTACAAGTTTAGTCCTTGTAACTTGTTCAGAGTCTCCTTCATGGTTTGTTCAATCCAGTTTTCAGTACCAATTTTCTATCGAGCGTTCCTAACACTTCCTTCTTTTATCATCAACATTTGGTCATTAAGACCTTCTACAACATGCTGCTTCGTCAGTATTTTCAAAGTTATCGGATCTGGGTCATTGGTTATCAAACCAAGATGGTTTAAGGAGAATTGTATTTTTAGATGATTAAACGCTGATGGTAATATGATGGAATATAAAAGGTTCTCCGGTAACGATGGCGAAAGAACAACGTATATATATATATCGATATTGTAATAAGAGTAGTCTTACTGAGATATCGAAGTGGAGCTGTGACAAAATTAGTTAATTGAAAAGGAATCGCGTGATTGTTTTTGCTAATGGATGATAAGGAATTCGATGCGGATACGTTTTAACTATAACTTCGAGTTCAAAAATTTTTAGGTGCATAACTGTATGCATAAATCTTTATTCCGTAGACGAGGTGCGGCTGGTTGAACTTCTCGATCGAGATGTTTTCAAGAATCATGAAAAGTTGTGAATGCGAATTGTAATCGTCAAGATACAAATGAGGTTTAAAATAGAATCAAGTGGCAAACTTGAAGGATTGTTTAGTTTCATATGTAATAATCATCATTTTAACTCATTTTTAATTGTCCAAAGTTAGCAGTCCAATAGTCCGATTGTCCAATGGTTCAATAAATTCATATATGAACTAAATATATAATATTCGAATTACTTAATACGTATCGTGACCCGTGTACTGGTCTCGGTGTCGATCACAACTCAAAGTATATATATATTTTGGAATCAACTCCGACCCTGTATAGCCAACTCCCACCTTCACATATAGAGTGTCTATGGTTGTTCCGAAATATATATATAGATGGATCAATATGATAAGTCGAAACCTTGTATACGTGTCCCGTTATTTAAAATGCGTAAAATAAATAAATATATATCATGACCCATTATACAACGTGTTGTCTCAGAATTAATCCGACGTGTTGTTGTACATGTGTCCCGACGGTATGTAAAGTATAGAAATTAAAATTGCAAGAATGTAAATTGCGATAAATTAAATATTAATCAGTTAGCTGGGAACAGTTAGCCGAAACAGTTAGCGTGTAATCCTATCACAATTTCAATTAATTAATTCATCTGTTTCTAACAATTTTTATTTTGCCAATGTTTCTTCATTATGCCACTTGTTGGATTCGGATAGGTAAAAATCCAAATATGAAATTTAAATGGAAATGGTTAATCTGGGGTGAACGGATACGTATATCGGTAATTGTAAGTAGGATAATAAATGATCGTTGAATCAGATTCGAAGAATGTACAGTGTAACTTGTTAATGTGAATTCTAAATATTCCTTGGGTACTACCCACCCGTTAAAATATTTTCATCATTAACAGTTTGTACGAATGAAATTTTTAATTACAATCTTTATGAAAATATATTTGCATATATATTTTCTTCGGAGGTAACTATGAATTTAATGAGTCAATAAAATATTCAACTCATTTGATTTATCGTTATTACTAGATTACATAATCTCCAAAACATTAGAGATTACATAATCGTCATGTCGAACGAAGAACGATACGTAAAGAAGAGGTAATCGGTGTAGAATGATATGTAGAACAAAGATCATATTCGAAGTTCAGATGATGATGTTGAGGTACGTGGTGCGGATGTGATTGTTGGTGGTGGTAATGATACGGTTGGTGTTGATGCTGATGATGTCGTTGACGTCGATGATGCTACTGGTACTGAAGATTGCGAGGTTGATGTTGTTAACGGTACTGGTTATGCTGCTGGTGCTGCTGCTGGTGTTTGTAACCTTCGCACCGTGTTCTCCAAAGCCGTCACACGAGCGCGAAGTTCGTTAATTTCTGCTAGTACACCAGGATGATTGGCGGTTGGAGTGAGCGAATGAACAAGATCCGAAATATGGGATAGGATATAATCGTGATGAGATACTCGAGAAATGAGAGAGAAAATGGTTTCTCGAACAAGTTCGCCGGTAAGTGCTTCAGGTTCGTCGCCAATGGGGCAATTCGGTGGGTGAAAGGGATCACCTTCTTCTTGTCTCCAATAATTTAGTATACTACAAACCCATCCCCAATTCATCCAGAATAGATGATGAGAAATTGGTTGATCCATTCCAGTGACGCTGCCTTCGGAGCCCGAATGGAAATCCATATCAGCGTAGCTGTCGGAGTCGGAGGAATTCGAACTGGACGCGGAGTTCATCTTGTACAGTCGGGGAAATGAATTTTTGGTTAGGAATAGATTATAGGAGTTGGGTTTGGTATTCTTCAATACATAATTTACATATGTATTTATAATACTCAAAATCCCGTGAATTACGGAGAATCTTTGAAATTCGTCAGGCAATGTCTATAGCAACAGATACGCTAGGATACGAATTTTGTCTATACACTATCGATGCACCAAATGCAGTAAGACGTGTCTAGACTTAAGAATACTAAGCAGGAAATTCTTAAGGATGATAAGCAGATGATTTTCGACTAGATATGATAAGCAAAACTTTTGACATGTAGACACGGTCAAAGTCCAGACTCACTAATGCATCCTAACAACTACCAGTTAGACACACTAATGCAAGGCCTGGTTCGCTAAGACCAACGCTCTGATACCACATGAGACGACCCGACCCAATCCATAGGGACGAATACAATAACATATGATAACATTGCGAGGTACTTGACCTCTATATGATACATTTTACAAACGTTGCATTTATTCTTAAAAGGCAAACTATCATTACATCAATATTTGACATTTTCGTCTAACATTTCATAATATCCAAATGACCTAATCTGTCATTTACTTATTTATATTCTCTATTGAACTCCAATGACTCGAATGCAACGTCTTTGTATCATGGCTTAAAAGGTCCCAAGTAGTATCCTTAACATGAGCTAATGCACAGCGGAAGACTTAATTCATACCTGAGAATAACATGCTTTAAAACGTCAACATAAAGTTGGTGAGATATATAGGTTTGATGCTAGCAGCGTTATAACAATGGAACACAAGATTTCATATATAAACATTTTAATAAAAATATTCTAAGTGGTTGAGCACTTGGTAACCATACTTAACATTTAATCACGTCGCATATTCCCTTTATTATGAAATCTTACTACACCGTACCAAGGTGTAGTCACGAAACGAAGTACTGTGCAACCGTTGAATACTGGTCGTCCAGTCCGGTTGGAGTTGTCAGGCCCGATAGATCTATCAACAGGATTCGCGTTTACAATACCGCTGTAAATATTAGTTACCAAGCTACAGGGAAGTATGCCAGTGGTACAACTCAACGTAGAATATATTTTTCAGTTACTTGTGTCCATAGCGTAAAACATAAAATACATGTATTCTCATCCCGAAATATTTAGAGTTTAAAAGTGGGACTATATACTCACTTTTGTCTTGAAGATATGTAATTTCGACTTGGTCTCCGATTGATATCACGAACCTATCCATATATAATATATCAATACCTTTTCTTTTTAAACAATCGTCACATATATATACTTATAATACTTTTAATACTTTTAATAATTCCTTAGTCCGTAGTTAGCAGTCCGATGTTAGTAATTCAATTTTAATGGTTCATATTTAGTTGTTTAATAAACCCCCAATGAAATAAATAAAACCCCCATCGTATATGTATTGGTCGAGATTAATCTTGACCCATGGTACCGGTGTTGTCAAATGACGTGTTGCGTACATAAAGTACCGGTGTTGTCAAATGACGTGTTGCGTACAATCATGGGATCTTATGATTAATCTTCTCGTATTGTTTACGGGTGATCCTGAACCATATAAAATTAAATTATGAGTGCATATGTATAAAATATCATGTTACTTTAGGAAGATGTGATTTATTTAATTTTCTCCAATTATTTTCGTGGCTAAACTAGTCTTGGATATCCGATTTTGTTTTGGTCATAATTTCTTCGTTACAACTCCGTTTTCGTTGATTCAACTTTCCACTTCCTTGGATCGAGTCCCTCTTTAAGAATATGAACTGTAAATACCTTAGTTTGTATTCGAAATCATAGGTCATAGGTCAAATTTTGGTGAAACTTATGAAGTTAATCATTTTTGTTACAAAAACATCATTTAATGACCATTTTTCTAAAAATACTTATACTATGAATTAAATCATGAAATTTTTATGTGTTAACATATTCATAAGAAATATCATTTTTCCAGAATATAAACCTCCAATTCAAAGTTCAAGATGGTTTTTAATTATCCAACCCAAAACAGCCCCCGGTTGCACTCCGACGTCATAAAAACAGTTTTTTAAGGTATTCTTTGAAAAACCAAGTTATACCTTGTTAAATTAGCATATATTTAAGTTATATTACAGGTCTTGAAGTATTTTAAAAGTTAAGTTAGAAGGATCTATTTAGTTTGCAAACAAGTTTGAAATCATTCAAACTATGTTTTTGTTGTTAAAATTGTATACCATACAATAAGATAGCTATATATATATGAATCGAATAAGGTTATGAACAAAGTTACTACCTCAAGTTACTTGGACAAGATTGCTGTAAAAGAGGAGTAAAAACCTAGAACCAAAAGAGTGATGAAATTGGATGAAAGATTGGAAGCAACTTAAGACATAAACTTGAATTGAAAGTTGTATTTTTGTAGTGTTTTTGTTGATCTTTTTATGGTGGTGTTTAAGGTGATTCTTGAGAGGATTTTTGCTGGAGTTCTTAGAGAGACATGAGGCTAGTAAGTGTGTGTGTTTAGCTAGAGAAATGATGTTCCAAAAATTGAAAATGGATGCATGTATTTATGGTGGTGTAAAAGGTGTATAAATTTGTAATTTTGTGAAAAGAACTTTTAATCATGTGAAATTGTCATACTAAATAACAAAAGTAGTTACCTTATACATAAGGCATGAACAAGGGCTGGTTGGTGGTGATTTGATGTGTATATACCAATAGTAAATATGTATAGAAGCTAGGTATGATACGAGTACATATACTCTAGATATACGTATAGAAATCTTGTGAAAAATGGAATGAGGATTCAAATATAGCTATCTTTTGTGAATATACTTATATTGTTTTATGTATTTAAGTCTTTAAAAGTGATTAAATACATTATATATACGATATATGTATAAACATTATAGGTCGTAAGTATTTATGTCAAATAACGTTACGTATAGTTATCGTTTTGAAAGCTTAAGTTAGTAGTTTCAAAATATACTTATAACTTATTGTTATTAATACAAAATGAGATATTTAAACATCCTTAAATCATGTTAAATATGTATATATATACATATATATACACAAACGTATAATTAACATATATTGTATAGTTCGTGATATCATCGGTCAAACTAGACGGTTAAACGTTATGTAAAACTCTTTTCAAAATCATAAATCTCAACAATTTAGATTGCTTATCATGTTGGTAAGTTTTAATTTATGTAAATATTAATCTTATAAGTGTAAAACGATCGGAAAAATCCGGGTCGTTACAAACGAGTAACCAAACACATGGTTGCATGTGATGGTGCATCATTGAGGTCAATAGTATAAAGTAAAGCACAACGTTTACCAACAAGGAGATCGTTTCCATCGGTGGATTGCACCGAGCATTGACAACGTTCAAACAAAACCTTGAGATCTCCGTCACAAAATTGGCTGACACTAAATAAAATGCACCCCAAACCCTCAACATAAGAGACCCGTTTGATCGTTATGCCATTTTTCACAAAATCTCCATAACCCGTTATTGCTGCAATCTCATCGTTTCCAAAAGTAACCGTTCCTAGGAATTTGTCAACGAAATTGACAAGCAAGGATTTATCACCCGTCATGTGTCGAGAGCAACCGAAATCGATATACCAAACACAGACGTCAAAACCCTGAAAACGTTAATTTCCTAGAGTTTAGGTATCCAAAGTTTCTTGGGTCCTCTACGGTTAGTACCAACAATAAACTTTGGATCAACAATGAGATAATCACTTAAAGCATCATGCAATTTAGATAATAAAGCATCATTTAAAATCACATTACATGAAGCATCGTAAGCAATATCAAGTTTTACATCATTATCAGAAGGCTTAACACACAACTTATTCCAAGCAGATGTTTTGTTCACAGACGAAAACTGAAAGACATGAGATTATTTTCTAGGTCGACTAGCAGATTGCTTTGGTTTGGTTGCTACTTTCTTAGTCGTGGACTTAGGAACCCATACAGACTTGTAAGTCAAATTTGAATTATGACCCGTGACACGAAAAACACCTCTGTTAGTTAGACGTCCAAACTTTTCAATTGACACATGAGATGATTTATTTGCAAAATTTCCAATTTAATTTTACGTTCCTTTGCATCATACTCACTCAAATCAAGTTTTGGACTCATGTGTTGTGTTGACTTGACCGATTTCGTTAAAAGACTTTCCTTTGATTGATTTGACATTGGAATCATAGGAATCTTTTCAGTTAACACAGAACCATTTTGAGAATGAACTCTCTTGACAACAAATTGGGTTGAAGGTGCAACTTTTGAAACACATTTACCAAATTGAGAACGTAGTGGGTTTTGAAGAATAGTAATGGGTTTTGCATCCGTAGATGTTGTTGTTCCCCTCCCTTTCTTATTAATCCCACCAACACATTCAGGCACATTGGTTTCAACAGTAGATGATTGCTTAAGTGTGTTAGCCTATTTCAGTTGAATTATTTTTTGTTTTAAGCTCTTAATCTCAAGACATAATTCCTCTGCAGAAACTAGCACTTTACCTTCCTTAAAATCATAAGTACATTCTTTCTTAGGAAGTGGAGGCAACTTATCACACAAAGCAAGCATTTGTTCTAATGATTGACACTTAAGTTGCAAATCAACATTTTCCTGTTCAACTATACCTAATATACGTTTCAAGTTTCGTACAACAGGTATGTTTGGGTAAAATTCATTCAAAGGATCAATTGTTGTGTCAAAGTCTATCAAGTTTTCAACAGTTGGTTCTTCTCGAGGTTCTACCTTTACATCTAAATTAGTTTGACCTAGGGATTCTGTCTCAAAGAAGACAGTTAGTTCATGTGCTAGGTCTTCACAGAAAACATTATCAGAACACGCAGGTAAGGCCGGTAGAAATGGTTTCACATCAAAAGTTGGGTCATCAAACACCTCATCTATAGCAGTAATGCTAGAACTAGGTTTGTTAAACACTTCATTCTCAAGCATTAAAATGTATTTCTCTAGCATGAGTGTTGGGATATAAACCAATCTACGCTTAGGCACATAATTTTCATGTTGCATATTCTTTTCAGTTTCAACAAGTTCCTTCAAGAAATCAGGGTTTGATTTACCCATTTTAGCATTGATTTTCTCATACATTAAGCTAATTTGATGGTATTTTCTAGATTTACGATTAACAATAATATCATCAAAATCAGCATCAAAAGCATGTACAAAATGAGATGGTAAATCAGCTTGAAAGTAATCAGAATGATATAATTATGGAATATTTTTGGAAGCATTATCTAAGATCTTAGGATATTCATAACCCAACCTCCACTTTTCACCATGAATTGTTTTTGGTCTATTCATGAAAATCGTTTGTTTTGAAAGTTTCATATTCATGATAGCTTTGGATTGATCTGTTCGATAGAGTTTTTCCTCATATCGAGCAAGTTGTGCTTTCATTTGAAAAGACTCTTTTGACAATGAAGAAATTTCAGAGATCTTTTCAATTATGGTGTTTTCCAATTGAATAATTTTCTTGTTTAGCTTTGAAAGTGTGGGTTCATGTTGAGTTTTCAAATCAGAAAGATCTTTTTCTAAAAATTGAACTTTTTCTGTAAGTCGTTCCGATTTTAGACGATAATCTGTCCTTTCGACCTTAATCGGATGAATTGATTTTTTAAGATCTTCCAACTCAGTTTCTGTGGAGCTGAGTTGGACAGTTAATCTTTGCAATTCTGATTGTAATTTAGATGAAGATGGTTTGGTCTCAAAAAGTTTGATTTTATCTTTTAAAACCTTGTTTTCAGATTTTAAACCTTTGATTTCTTTTGACATTGAGACCAAATTCTTCATCATGTCATTTTGCACTTTTATAAAATCAGGTGGAATTTTAGATGATTGTTCCTCATCATCATCAGATGTTGAGTCAGAATTCTCCATTGCTTCCTTAGCTTTGATGAGCTTAGTCACCTTGCAAACATTTTCATGTTCCACCTCTGAATCTGAATCATCAGTCCAGTTAAACCAAGTATCATCAACCGGTTTCAGCTCTCCCCCAGTTTCTACAATCTTAGCCATCAACATTTTCTTCTTGTAGTAAGCTGCATCCTTCTTCTTGGGCATCTTGCACTCACGAGAGTAATGACCAGCTTTGACACAACTGAAACAGATTGATTCATCCTTCTTGGAATCATCAGCACGTTGTTGTTATTTTGAGTTATCAGCTTTCTTGTAGTACGAGGAAGACGATAAGTTCTTGCATTGATTGCTTGATTTGCCTTTGAAATTGTGTTTGATCAAGGCTTTTGTGAACATGGCTGCCATTTTGACTAATTCAAGGCAAGAATCATCAACATCAGAAAGATTCAACTCTTCAGAATCAGTGGATTCTTCAACAAGCACTTTCTTGGACAAACTTTTGGAAGTCGTAAATGATTTGCTCTTCTTTTTGGCAATGAGAGTAAGAGGATCACTTGGAGATGACTCTTTTCTTCCTTCTTGAAGTTTAGACACTTCAGGTTGGTAATGCATAAGAACTCCAACAAGCTCATGAATAGTCAACTTGTCAATCTCTTTGGTAGATCGAACAATGGTTCCATAAGGAAGCCAATCAACATTGAGCTTTTTGAGAAATTTCATGTTGACTTCAATATTTACTTTTATGATCTTGCACCTTTTCAACTCATTGAGAACACCATTGAAACGATGGTAGGTATCCTTGAGTAGTTCATCAGGTTCCTGCTTAAAATCTTCATAAAATCCCAAAGCCTTATTCAGTTTAGTAACATCTGACATGTCATAACCTTCTTGCTGTCATTTGATCTCATCCCATATATCTTTTGCAGTGGTGTTACTATCAACATTTTCAAATAACTCATACGGGATAGCTTGCATAACAATGTTCTTTGCCTCTATGTCACCCTGAGCTCTCTCACGTTTATCACCAGAAAGTTCATAGATTTGAATTCGCATACCAGTATCCAGATGATAATCTACAACTGGACCATCTCTCAGATAAGCCCATATGTACTTTGCTTTCTCACCCTTATAGTCTATGTACTGAGTGATTCGGTGAAGCCACTGAGTGTACTTGCCATCAAACAACACTGGACGATGGGAATCTGATCCAATGATCAAAGTATCTTGAGTAGACATCTTGAAAATGAGGTAGATTCGGTAAAGATTCGGTATTACACAAATCTAGGATGAAAAATCACAACAATTTAACAAAAATGTCAGATTCGGTATCTGATTCGGTACTGCAGCAGATTCGGTACAGATTCTGTACTGTAGCAGATTCTGTAAACCAGATTCTGTATCAAAAACTGATCAGAAATACAAGTAACACACCCAGATTCAGTATAGATTCGGTAACCACAAGAATTGTAGCCTGAGAACACTTAAAACCAATGAATTAAGTGATATCGAGATTCTGATTCGGTATCTGACTTGATAGTCAGATTCTGTATGAATTTGAATTCAAACACAATTCAATTCCTTTGAACTAGATTCTGTAACCTTGCTGCACAAGGAAACAAGTTAGTATCACACAAAATATCAAAGATACCGAATGTATTGTAGTGACCCGAACTTTTCCATGTTTATTTATATTAAATGAAATTGTTATTTACATGATTAAATGTTTCCAACATGTTAAGCAATCAAACTTGTTAAGACTTGATTAATTGAAATAGGTTTTATATAGACAATTGACCACCCAAGTTGACCGGTGATTCACGAACGTTAAAACTTGTAAAAACTATATGATGACATATATATGGATATATATATATATATATATATATATATATATATATATATATATATATATATATATATATATATATATATATATATATAGTTAACATGATATTATGATAAGTAAGTATCTCATTAGGTATTTTAACAATGAGTTATATACATAAAATTGAGTTTATTGAATTAAGAAACTGGAAATGATATATATAACGATTATCGTTATAACGACGTCTTACTAAATACATATGAATCATATTAAGATATTGATACACTATGTTAATCATGATAAATGATAAGTAAACATGTCATTAAGTGTATAAGCAATGAACTACATATGTAAAAACAAGACTACTAACTTAATGATTTTGAAACGAGACATATATGTAACGATTATCGTTGTAACAACATTTAACTGTATATATATCATACTAAGATATATTAATATATCATAATATTATAATAATGTAATAATTTAACATCTCATTAGATAAAATAAACAATGGGTTAACAACATTTAACAAGATCGATAACCTAAAGGTTTCAAAACAACATTTACATGTAACGACTAACGATGACTTAACGACTCAGTTAAAATGTTTATACATGTAGTGTTTTAATGTGTATTCATACACTTTTGAAAGACTTCAAGACACTTATCAAAATACTTCTACTTAACAAAAATGCTTACAATTACATCCTCGTTCAGTTTCATCAACAATTCTACTCGTATGCACCCGTATTCGTACTCGTACAATACACAGCTTTAAGATGTATGTACTATTGGTATATACACTCCAATAATTAGCTCTTAGTATCCCATGTGAGTCACCTAACACATGTGGGAACCATCATTTGGCAACTAGCATGAAATATCTCATAAAATTACAAAAATATTAGTAATCATTCATGACTTATTTACATGTAAACAAAATTACACATCCTTTATATCTAATCCATATACCAACGACCAAAAACACCTAAAAACACTTTCATTCTTCAATTTTATTCATCTAATTGATCTCTCTCAAGTTCTATCTTCAAGTTCTATGTGTTCTTCATAAATTCTATAAGTTCTAGTTTCATAAAATCAAGAATACTTCCAAGTTTGCTAGCTTACTTCCAATCTTGTAAAGTGATCATCCAACCTCAAGAAATCTTTCTTATTTACAGTAAGATATCTTTCTAATACAAGGTAATACTCATATTCAAACTTTGATTCAATTTCTATTACTATAACAATCTTATTTCGAGCGGAAATCTTACTTGAACTTGTTTTCGTGTCATGATTCTGCTTCAAGAACTTTCAAGCCATCCAAGGATCCTTTGAAGCTAGATCTATTTTTCTCATTTATAGTAGGTTTATCCACAAAACCTGAGGTAGTAATGATGTTCATAACATCATTCGATTCATATATATAAAACTACCTTATTCGAAGGTTTAAACTTGTAATCACTAGAACATGGTTTAGTTAATTCTAAACTTGTTCAAATAAAAGTTAATCCTTCTAACTTGACTTTTAAAATCAACTAAACACATGTTCTATATCTATATGATATGCTACCTTGATGATTTAAAATCTGGAAACACAAAAAACACCGTAAAACCGGATTTACGTCGTCGTAGTAACACCTCGGGCTGTTTTGGGTTAGTTAATTAAAAACTATGATAAACTTCGATTTAAAAGTTTTTCTTCTGGGAAAATTATTTTTCTTATGAACATGAAACTATTTCCAAAAATCATGGCTAAACTCAAAGTGGAAGTATGTTTTCCAAAATGGTTATCTAGACGTCGTTCTTTCGACTGAAATGACTATCTTTACAAAAATGACTTGTAACTTATATTTCTGACTGTAAACCTATACTTTTTCTGTTTATATTCATAAAATAGAGTTCAATGTGAAACCATAGCAATTTGATTCACTCAAAATGGATTTAAAACGAAGAAGTTATGGGTAAAACAAGATTGGATATTTTTTGATTGTTGTAGCTACGGGAAATATTGTAACAATTCTATACAAATCATATCCTAGCTAACTTATATTGTATTATACATGTATTCTAATATATTATGTAATCTTGGGATACCATAGACACGTATGCAAATATTTTGACATATCATATCGACCCATGTATATATATTATTTGGAATAACCATAGACACTCTATATGCAGTAATGTTGGAGTTAGCTATACAGGGTTGAGGTTGATTCCAAAAATATATATACTTTGAGTTGTGATCTAGCCTGAGACGTGTATACACTAGGTCGTGGATTGATTCAAGATAATATATATCAATTTATTTCTGTACTTCTAACTTTGGACAACTAGTTGTAGGTTACTAACGAGGACAGCTGACTTAATAAACTTAAAACATTAAAAATGTATTAAAAGTGTTGTAAATATATTTTGAACGTACTTTGATATATATGTACATATTTTTTATAGGTTCGTGAATCGACCAGTGGCCAAGTCTTACTTCCGACGAAGTAAAAATTTGTGAAAGTGAGTTATAGTCCCACTTTTAAAATCTAATATTTTTGGGATGAGAATACATGCAGCTTTATAAATGTTTTACAAAATAGACACAAGTACATGAAACTACTTTCTATGGTTGAATGATCGAAGCTGAATATGCCCTTTTTTGCTTGGTAGCATAAGAATTAGGGAACATCACTAATTTTGAGAATTAGTGCACGCCTAATTGACGCGAATCCTAAAGATAGATCTATTGGGCCTAACAAACCCCATCCAAAATACCGAATTCTTTAGTACTTCGAGTTTTATATCATGCCCGATGGATGTCCCGGAATGATGGGGATATTCTTATATGCATCTTGTTAATGTCGGTTACCAGGTGTTCACCATATGAATGATTTTTTTTCTCTATGTATGGGATGTGTATTGAAATATGAAATCTTGTGGTCTATTATTACGATTTGATAAATATATAGATTAAACCTATAACTCACCAACATTTTTGTTGATGTTTAAAGCATGTTTATTCTCAGGTGATTATTAAGAGCTTCCGCTGTTGCATGCTAATATATGGACAAGATTTGGAGTCAGCATGCTTGTATTATATTGTTTAAAACTGCATTCGAAATTTACTTTGTTGTAACATATTAAAATTGTAAACCAATATGTATTGGTAGTTTGTAAGTGTGATATTTTTATATTATCATTTCTGATAATCTAGGTGGTGTTCTTTTAACCTTGTCGATAAAATAAAGGTTATGGTTTGTTTTAAAAACGAATGCAGTCTTTGAAAAACATTTCATATAGAGGTCAAAACCTCGCAACGAAATAAATTAATATGGAACGTTTATAATCAATATGAACGGGACATTTCAGTTGGTATCCGAGCGTTGGTCTTAGAGAACCAGAAATTTGCATTAGTGTGTCTTATCGAGTTTGTTAGGATACATTAGTGAGTCTGGACTTCGACCGTGTTTTCTTTAAAAACGATTGCTTAACACTTTTATTGGAAACTATATATTATTAACATGTAAATATTATGTGATATATTAACCTCTTAATGTGTTTGATATTGTGTGATAGATGTCTACCACTAGTACAAATCCCATCGACTCACCTAATAATAATGAAGAGTCGAATATACTTTGGGAAGATTCACAAATTCCCGAAGAGGAACCAGAAGAGGAGGAACCGGAAGAGGAGGAACCGGAAGAGGAGGAACCGGAAGAAGAAGAGGTTTCGGAGGAAGAAATATTGATACCTACTGTAAATCTATTAAATAAAAGAAAATCCGTAACCAACAGACCAAAGTCAATAATGGTTAATGGTGTTTCCGCCGAGGAAGCAAAATATTGGGAAGATTACCAATTTTTCGATGAATCGGATCCCGATGAGGATTCCGATGATGTTATAGAAATTACCTCGACCCAATTTAATAAAGCAAAAGAAAATAATAAGGGAAAAGGTATAAAAATAGAGAAACCTGATTCCAACCCCGATGAACTTTATATGTATCGGCAACGTCCGTATTTTCTAAATTGTAACAATAACCCGGGAACCTCTAAACTACCAGGTTTTTCTAAACCATTGTGGAAAACGACGGCTCGTATCAGAGGAACATCATATATCCCTAGAAAATTAGGAAAACAAACCAAGTCCGAAGAAGAAGAAACCAGTGATTCAGATTAGAGGGTTGTAATCATGTTTTGTATTATATGTATTGTAGTGTGCTTGTCCTTTTATGTTCTATGTAAAAATTGCTTGTATTGTTTATTAATTATCTTTTACGAATCTAATTCTTGTCTATTTTACAGTATAAAAACAAAATGGACGTTAAGGATAGACAACCGAATATTTTAGAAGACCTACCAAAGGATATGATTGAGGAAATCTTGTCTAGAGTCGGTCAGAATTCATCAGCACATTTAGTTATGACGAAATTAACTTGTCAAATATTTGAAAGACTTTCCAGAAATGCCTTAGTTTATAAAAGGTTTTCCTTTGATAGGTGGGGTATATCACATTGGGGAGACCGTAAGTTACGCTGTGTTTTCTTTAAAGCATTAAATGCGGGGAACCCAAATGCAATTATACGCTACGGGTTAAGAACCTATTTTGACTCAACATATCCCAACATAGTATTTCGTGATTTAGAAAGAGCTTCTAACATGCAATATAAAGAAGCATGTTATGCTTACGGGTTAATATTGTTCGCTTCTCATCAAATTGAGAAAAAGAACATTGGGTTGCAACTTTTAAATAAAACGCTCCCACAAGTGACGGACTCGGTAGCTAAGATGAGAAACAAGGTTTTTAGATTGTTACGGGGCTGTTGGGCATTACGAAACCCTCGTCCTTTTGACGACATTACAACATGCTGCCTAGCCAATGGTCATAACGGTTACTTTCCACAAAACCAAGGATGGGAAGTCGTCTTAGTAAAACCAGAATGCATGACTTGTTTCTGGACTTATGAATTACGTGTCTTTATTTCTTTTGCTGAACAACTTGCGTATTAACTAGAATTGCCTTTATAGCTGCCGAGTAGCAATGTTATTATGTGTTATATTTCATCCTATATGTATAATAGCAGTATTGTAAGTTGTAATATTTTGTATAAAGTTTGAATGCGAAATTTTATTGTAATAAGTTTTCCATATAGAAGCATAGTAGTTGAGTTGTATAGTAGCGAGTAAGTATGAACTTAACGGGTAGGTACTACCCGAATTAAAACTATAAAATGCTATTATGAAGAAAAAGCTTTTATAAATATGTTCATATAATGCTACGAAATACTATTGACTACTCTTAAATTCTATATGATTAACTCAATTCTTTTGGCTATTTTGGAAGGAAATGGCATCGGCAACTCGTCAGAATTTCAACATGAGTGAGGAAGACTTCCGTGTTTTCCTTGCAGCAAACATAGCCGCAGTACAGGCTGCGATGTAAAATAAAAATAACTCTGGATCTAGCAGTGGAACTAATACCACAAGAAATCGTGTAAGATGCTCCTACAAAGAATTCACTGCCTGCAAACCTTTGGAATTTGATGGAACCGAAGGACCAATTGGATTGAAACGGTGGACCGAGAAGGTCGAATCGGTGTTTGCCATAAGTAAGTGTACTGAAGAGGACAAAGTTAAGTACGCTACGCATACCTTCACAGGTACGGCGTTAACATGGTGGAATACCTATCTCGAGCAGGTAGGACAAGATGCTGCTTACGCACTACCATGGTCAGCATTCAAGCAATTGATGAATGAGCAGTATCGTCCCAGAAACGAGGTCAATAAGCTCAAGGTAGAGCTTAGAGGATTACGAACGCAAGGTTTCGATATTACCACGTACGAACGACGATTCACAGAATTGTGCCTATTGTGTCCCAGAACGTTCGAAGATGAAGAAGAGAAGATTGACGCATTTGTAAAAGGGTTACCGGAAAGAATTCAAGAAGATGTGAGTTCACACGAGCCCGCCTTCATACAAAAGGCAAGTCGAATGGCTCACAAATTAGTGAACCAGATTGAAGGAAGGATTAAGGAATAGACGACCGAAAAGGCTAACATGAAACAAGTGAAGAGAAAGTGGGAGGAAAACAATGACAAGAGTCACCAATACAACAACAACAATCATAACCACAATTGCAATAACTATCCCAATAACCTCAACATCAATCGCAACAACAACTTCAACAAACGTCCCAACAACAACTACAATAATCGTCCCAACAACAATAACAACCGCAACAACAACAATAATCAGAAACAGCAATGCCAAAGGTGTGAAGAGAATCACCCGGGGTTCTGCACAACATTTTGCAACAGGTGTAAAATAAATGGTCATAGCGCGACAAAGTGTGAGGTCTACGGACCAATGTATAATAGAACTAAAGGAACAAATAATGCCAGAACGAGTAATGTCGGAACAAGTAGTGTCGGAGCAAGTACTGCCAACGTAGTCTGTTATAAATGTGGAAAACCGGGCCACATTATTAAAAATTTCCCAAATCAGGGGAATACTAATGGGCAGGGCCGCGGAAGAGTTTTCAATATTAATACGGTAGAAGCACAGGAAGACCCGGAGCTTGTTACGGGTACGTTTCTCATTGACAATAAATCTGCTTATGTTTTATTTGATTCGGGTGCAGATAGAAGCTATATGAGTAGAGATTTTTGTGCTAAACTAAGTTGCTCACTGACGCCCTTGGATAATAAATTTTTACTCGAATTAGCAAATGGTAAATTAATTACAGCAGATAATATATGTCGGAATTGCGAAATTAAACTGGTTAGCGAAACATTTAAGATTGACTTGATACCAGTAGAGTTAGGGAGTTTTGATGTGATAATTTGTATGGACAGGTTGAAAGAAGTGAAATCAGAGATCGTTTGTTACAAAAATGCAATTCACATTATACGAGAAAAAGGAAAACCCTTAATGGTGTACGGAGAAAAGAGCAACGCAAAGTTAAATCTTATTAGTAACCTGACGGCACAAAAACTAATAAGAAAAGGTTGCTATGCTGTGCTAGCACACGTCGAGAAAGTCAATTTCGAAGAAAAGAACATCAATGATGTTCCAGTCGCAAAAGAATTTCCCGATGTATTTCCGAAAGAATTACCGGGACTACCTCCACACCGATCCGTTGAATTTCAAATAGACCTTGTACCGGGAGCTGCACTAATAGCTCATGCTCCATACAGACTCGCACCTAGCAAAATGAAGGAACTTCAGAGCCAATTACAAGAACTTTTAGAGCGTGGTTTCATTCGACCAAGCCGTGGGGAGCTCCTGTTTTGTTTGTCAAGAAGAAGGATGGTACAATAAGGTTATGTATCGACTACCGAGAGTTGAACAAACTTACCATCAAGAACCGCTACCCACTACCGAGAATCGACGACTTATTTGATCAACTACAAGGCTCGTCGGTTTATTCAAAGATTGATTTACGTTCTGGGTATCATCAAATGCGGGTGAAGGAGGATGATATTCCAAAGACTGCTTTTAGGACGCGTTACAGTCATTACGAGTTTATGGTTATGCCGTTTGGGTTGACTAACGCACCAGCTGTGTTCATGGACCTCATGAACCTAGTGTGTGGACCATACCTTGACAAGTTTATCATTGTTTTCATCGATGACATACTTATTTACTCGAAGAATGATCAAGAGCACGAAGAACATTTGAGAAAAGTACTAGAGTTGCTGAGGAAAGAAAAACTGTACGCTAAGTTTTCAAAGTGTGCATTTTGGTTGGAAGAAGTTCAATTCCTCGGTCACATAGTGAACAAAGAAGGTATTCAGGTGGATCCAGCAAAGATTGAAACTATTGAAAAGTGGGAAACCCCAAAAACTCCGAAGCATATACGCCAATTTTTAGGACTAGCTGGTTACTACAGAAGGTTCATCCAAGATTTTTCCAGAATAGCAAAACCCTTGACTGCATTAATGCATAAAGGGAGGAAATTTGAATGGAAGGATGAACAAGAAAAGGCGTTTCAATTATTAAAGAAAAAGTTAACTACAGCACCTATATTGTCATTACCTGAAGGGAATGATGATTTTGTGATATATTGTGACGCCTCAAAGCAAGGTCTCGGTTGTGTATTAATGCAACGAACGAAGGTAATTGCTTATGCGTCTAGACAATTGAAAATTCACGAGCAGAATTATACGACGCATGATTGGGAATTAGGCACGGTTGTTTTTGTATTAAAGACTTGGAGGCACTACTTATATGGTGTCAAAAGTATTATTTATACCGACCACAAAAGTCTTCAACACATATTTAACCAGAAACAACTGAACATGAGACATCGCAGGTGGATTGAATTGTTGAATGATTACGACTTTGAGATTCGTTTCCACCCGGGGAAGGCAAATGTGGTAGCCGGCGCCTTGAGCAGAAAGGACAGAGAACCCATTCGAGTAAAAGCTATGAATATAATGATTCACAATAACCTTACTACTCAAATAAAGGAGGCGCAACAAGGAGTTTTAAAAGAGGGAAATTTAAAGGATGAAATACCCAAAGAATCGGAGAAGCATCTTGATATTCGAGAAGACGGAACACGGTATAGGGCTGAAAGAATTTGGGTACCAAAATTTGGAGAGATGAGAGAAATGGTACTTAGAGAAGCTCATAAAACCAGATACTCAATACACCCTGGAACGCGAAAGATGTACAAGGATCTCAAGAAACATTTTTGGTGGCCGGGTATGAAAGCCGATGTTGCTAAATACGTAGGAGAATGTTTGACGTGTTCTAAGGTTAAAGCAGAGCATCAGAAACCATCAGGTCTACTTCAACAACCCGAAATCCCGAAATGGAAATGGGAAAATATTACCATGGATTTCATCATTAAATTGGGAAGGACTGCCAGTGGTTTTGATATTATTTGGGTAATAGTTGATCGTCTCACCAAATCAGCACACTTCCTGCCAATAAGAGAAGATGACAAGATGGAGAAGTTAACACGATTGTATTTGAAAGAAGTCGTCTCCAGACATGAAATACCAATCTCTATTATCTCTGATAGGGATGGCAGATTTATTTCAAGATTCTGGCAGACATTACAGCAAGCATTAAGAACTCGTCTAGACATGAGTACTGCCTATCATCCACAAACTGATGGGCAGAGCGAAAGGATGATACAAACGCTTGAAGACATGCTACGAGCATGTGTTATTGATTTCGAAAACAGTTGGGATCGACATCTACCGTTAGCAGAATTTTCCTACAACAACAGCTACCATTCAAGCATTGAGATGGCACTGTTTGAAGCACTTTATGGTAGAAAGTGCAGGTCTCCGATTTGTTAGAATGAAGTGGGGGATAGACAGATTACGAGTCCGGAGATAATACAAGAAACTACCGAGAAGATCATCCAAATTCAACAACGGTTGAAAACCGCCCAAAGTCGACAAAAGAGCTAAGCTGACATTAAAAGAAAAGATATAGAATTTGAAATTGGAGAGATGGTCATGCTTAAGGTTGCACCTTGGAAAGGCGTTGTTCGATTTGGTAAACGAGGGAAATTAAACCCAAGGTATATAGGACCATTCAAATTACCGACTTGAGTTACCTCAACAACTCGCGGCTGTACATAACACTTTCCACGTCTCGAATTTGAATAAATGTTTTGCTAAAGAAGATCTCACTATTCCATTAAACGAAATCCAAATCAACGAAAAACTTCAATTTATCGAAGAACCCATCGAAATAATGGATCGTGAGGTTAAAAGATTTAAGCAAAACAAAATACCAATTGTTAAAGTTCGATGGAATGCTCGTAGAGGACCCGAGTTCACCTGGAAATGAGAAGATCAGATGAAGAAGAAATACCCGCACTTATTTCCAGAAGATACGTCAACACCTCCAACTGCTTAAAATTTCGGGATGAAATTTATTTAACGGGTAGGTACTGTAGTGACCCGAACTTTTCCATGTTTATTTATATTAAATGAAATTGTTATTTACATGATTAAATGTTTCTAACATGTTAAGCAATCAAACTTGTTAAGACTTGATTAATTGAAATAGGTTTTATATAGACAATTGACCACCCAAGTTGACCGGTGATTCAAACGTTAAAACTTATGAAAACAATATGATGACATATATATGGATATATATATATATATATATATATATATATATATATATATATATATATATATATATATATATATATATATATATATATATATATATATATATATATATATATATATATATATAGTTAACATGATATTATGATAAATAAGTATCTCATTAGGTATTTTAACAATGAGTTATATACATAAAATTGAGTTTATTGAATTAAGAAACTCGAAACGATATATATAACGATTATCGTTATAACGTCTTACTAAATACATATGAATCATATTAAGATATTGATACACTATGTTAATCATGATAAATGATAAGTAAACATTTCATTAAGTGTATTAACAGTGAACTATATATGTAAAAACAAGACTACTAACTTAATGATTTTGAAACGAGACATATATGTAACGATTATCGTTTAACTGTATATATATCATACTAAGATATATTAATATATCATAATATCATGATAATGTAATAATTTAACATCTCTTTAGATATAATAAATAATGGGTTAAAAACATTTAACAAGATCGTTAACCTAAAGGTTTCAAAACAACATTTACATGTAACGACTAACGATGACTTAACGACTCAGTTAAAATGTTTATACATGTAGTGTTTTAATATGTATTCATATGTAGTGACTCTAACTTTTCCATGTTTATATATATTAAATGAAATTGATAATTACATGATTAAGTGTTTCCAACATGTTAAGCAATCAAACTTGTTAAGACTTGATTAATTGAAATAGGTTTCATATAGACAATTGACCACCCAAGTTGACCGGTGATTCACGAGCGTTAAAACTTGTAAAAACTATATGATGTCATATATATAGATATATATATAGTTAACATGATATTATGATAAGTAAAAATATCATTAAGTATATTAACAATGAACTACATATGTAAAAATAAGACTACTAACTTAATGATTTCGAAACGAGGCATATATGTAACGATTATCGTTGTAACGACATTTAATTCTATATATATCATATTAAGATATATTAATACATCATAATATCATGATAATGTAATAATTTAACATCTCTTTAGATATAATAAACAATGGGTTAACAACATTTAACATGATCGTTTACCTAAAGGTTTTAAAACAACATTTACATGTAACGGCTAACGATGATTTAACGACTCAGTTAAAATGTATATAAATGTATTGTTTTAATATGTATTCATACACTTTTGAAAGACTTCAAGACACTTATCAAAATACTTCTACTTAACAAAAATGCTTACAATTACATCCTCATTCAGTTTCATCAACAATTCTACTCGTATGCATCCGTATTCGTACTCGTACAATACACAGCTTTTAGATGTATGTACTATTGGTATATACACTCCAATGATAAGCTCTTAGCAGCCTATGTGAGTCACCTAACACATGTGGGAACCATCATTTGACAACTAGCATGAAATATCTCATAAAATTACAAAAATATTAGTAATCATTCATGACTTATTTACGAGTAAATAAAATTACACATCCTTTATATCTAATCCATATACCAACGACCAAAAACACCTACAAACACTTTCATTCTTTAATTCTCTTTATCTAATTGATCTCTCTCAAGTTATATCTTCAAGTTCTAAGTGTTCTTCATAAATTCTATAAGTTCTAGTTTCATAAAATCAAGAATACTTCCAAGTTTGCTAGCTTACTTCCAATCTTGTAAAGTGATCATCCAACCTCAAGAAATCTTTCTTATTTATAGTAAGATCTCTTTCTAATACAAGGTAATACTCATCTTCAAACTTTGATTCAATTTCTAAAACTATAACAATCTTATTTCGAGTGGAAATCTTACTTGAACTTGTTTTCGTGTCATGATTCTGCTTCAAGAACTTTCAAGCCATCCAAGGATCCTTTGAAGCTAGATCTATTTTTCTCATTTCCAGTAGGTTTATCCACAAAACTTGAGGTAGTAATGATGTTCATAACATCATTCGATTCATATATATAAAACTACCTTATTCGAAGGTTTAAACTTGTAATTACTAGAACATAGTTTAGTTAATTCTAAACTTGTTCGCAAACAAAAGTTAATCCTTCTAACTTGACTTTTAAAATCAACTATACACATGTTCTATATCTATATTATCTGCTAACTTAATGATTTAAAACCTGAAAACACGAAAAACACCGTAAAACCGGATATACGCCGTCGTAGTAACACCGCGGGCTGTTTTGGGTTAGTTAATTATAAACTATGATAAACTTTGATTTAAAAGTTGTTCTTCTAGGAAATTATTTTTCTTATCAACATGAAACTCTATCCAAAAATCATGGTTAAACTCAAAGTGGAAGTATGTTTTCCAAAATGGTCATCTAGACGTCGTTCTTTCGACTGAAATGACTACCTATATAAAAATGACTTGTAACCCGTATTTCTGACTATAAACCTATACTTTTTCTGTTTAGATTCATAAAATAGAGTTCAATATGAAGCCATAGCAATTTGATTCACTCAAAACGGATTTAAAACCAAGAAGTTATGGGTAAAACAAGATTGGATATTTTTTATTGTTGTAGCTACGGGAAATATTGTAACAATTCTATACAAATCATATCCTAGCTAACTTATATTGTATTATACATGTATTCTAATATATTATGTAATCTTGGGATACCATAGAAACGTATGCAAATGTTTTGACATATCATATCGACCAATGTATATATATTATTTGGAACTACCATAGACACTCTATATGTAGTAATGTTGGAGTTAGCTATACAGGGTTGAGGTTGATTCCAAAAATATATATGCTTTGAGTTGTGATCTAGCCTGAGACGTGTATACACCGGGTCGTGGATTGATTCAAGATAATATATATCGATTTATTTATGTACATCTAATTGTGGACAACTAGTTGTAGGTTATTAACGAGGACAGCTGACTTAATAAACTTAAAACATTAAAACGTATTAAAAATGTTGTAAATATATTTTGAACATACTTTGATATATATGTACATATTTGTTATAGGTTCGTGAATCGACTAGTGGCCAAGTCTTACTTCCCGACGAAGTAAAAATCTGTGAAAGTGAGTTATAGTCCCACTTTTAAAATCTAATATTTTGGGATGAGAATACATGCAATTTTATAAATGTTTTACGAAATAGACACAAGTAAATGAAACTACATTATATGGGTGAATGATCGAAGCTGAATATGCCCCTTTTTAGCTTGGTAGCCTCAGAATTTCAGAACAGACCCCCAAATTGACGTGAATCCTAAAGATAGATCTATCGGGCCCAACAAGCCCCATTCTGGAATTTGGAATGCTTTAGTACTTCGATTTTATCATGTCCGATGGGTGTCCCGGAATGATGGGGATATTCTATATGCATCTTGTTAATGTCGGTTACCAGGTGTTCACCATATGAATGAATTTTATCTCTATATATGGGATGTATATTGAAATATGAAATCTTGTGGTCTATTATTATGATGTGATAATATATAGGTTAAACCTATAACTCACCAACATTTTTTGTTGACGTTTTAAGCATGTTTATTCTTAGGTGATTATTAAGAGCTTCCGCTATTACATACTAAAATAAGGACAAGATTTGGAGTCCATGCTTGTATGATATTGTATAAAAACTGCATTCAAGAAACTTATTTTTGATGTACTATAATCTTAATGTAAACCATTATGTAATGGTCGTGTGTAAACGGTATATTTTAGATTATCATTATTTGATAATCTATGTAATGCTTTTTAAACCTTTATCGATAAAATAAAGGTTATGGTTGTTTTAAAAATGAATGCAGTCTTTGAAAAATGTCTCATATAGAGGTCAAAACCTCGCGACGAAATCAATTAATATGGAATGTTTATAATCAATATGAACGGGACATTTCATCATACATTTTTGAAAGACTTCAAGACACTTATCAAAATACTTCTACTTAACAAAAATGCTTACAATTACATCCTCGTTCAGTTTCATCAACAATTCTACTCGTATGCACCCGTATTCGTACTCGTACAATACACAGCTTTTAGATGCATGTACTATTGGTATATACACTCCAATGATCAGCTCTTAACATCCCATGTGAGTCACCTAACACATATAGGAACCATCATTTAGCAACTAGCATGAAATATCTCATTAAATTACAAAAATATTAGTAATCATTCATGACTTATTTACATGTAAACAAAATTACACATCCTTTATATCTAATCCATATACCAACGACCAAAAACACCTACAAACACTTTCATTATTCAATTTTCTTCATCTAATTGATCTCTCTCAAGTTCTATCTTCAAGTTCTAAGTGTTCTTCATAAATTCTATAAGTTCTAGTTTCATAAAATCAAGAATACTTCCAAGTTTGCTAGCTTACTTCCAATCTTGTAAAGTGATCATCCAACCTCAAGAAATCTTTCTTATTTACAGTAAGATATCTTTCTAATACAAGGTAATACTCATATTCAAACTTTGATTCAATTTCTATAACTATAACAATCTTATTTCGAGTGGAAATCTTACTTGAACTTGTTTTCGTGTCATGATTCTTCTTCAAGAACTTTCAAGCCATCCAAGGATCCTTTGAAGCTAGATCTATTTTTCTCATTTCCAGTAGGTTTATCCACAAAACCTGAGGTATTAATGATGTTCATAACATCATTCGATTCATATATATAAAGCTACCTTATTCGAAGGTTTAAACTTGTAATCACTAGAACATAGTTTAGTTAATTCTAAACTTGTTCGCAAACAAAAGTTAATCCTTCTAACTTAACTTTTAAAATCAACTAAACACATGTTCTATATCTATATGATATGCTAACTTGATGATTTAAAACCTGGAAACACGAAAAACACCGTAAAACTGGATTTACGCAGTCGTAGAAACACCGCGGGCTGTTTTGGGTTAGTTAATTAAAAACTATGATAAACTTTGATTTAAATGTTGTTCTTCCGGGAAAATGATTTTTCTTATGAACATGAAACTATATCCAAAAATCAAGGTTAAAATGAAAGTGGAAGTATGTTTTCCAAAATGGTCATCTAGACGTCGTTCTTTCGACTAAAATGACTACCTTTACAAAAATGACTTTTAACTTATATTTCTGACAATAAAACTATACTTTTTCTGTTTAGATTCATAATATATAGTTCAATATAAAACCATAGCAATTTGATTCACTCAAAACGGATTTAAAACGAAGAAGTTATGGCTAAAACAAGATTGAATATTTTTTGATTGTTGTAGCTACGGGAAATATTGTAACAATTCTATACAAATCATATCCTAGCTAACTTATATTGTATTATACATGTATTATAATATATTATGTAATCTTGGGATACCATAGACACGTATGCAAATGTTTTGACATATCATATCGACCCATGTATATATATTATTTGGAACAACCATAGACACTCTATATGCAGTAATGTTGGAGTTAGCTATACAGGGTTGAGGTTGATTCCAAAAATATATATACTGTTGATGCATGTTCTGTAAGTCCCTAGACATCTTGCCTACGTTTACAATTAGTACTTCAGTTTATGGGATACCATGATCGCTCATTATTATCCTATCTGTGTTTGTATGTGGTTACAGGTACTGCAGGAACGCGATACAGATGTTTGACTATGTTAAACTTAGTCAGACGTACGAGTGAAGTATCACTCGTACAGCTGATAGGCTCATACGCACGGTTGATGCTGAGCTAAGTCATAATTATAACCTGAATGAGAAGACACGAGTGAGTGATCACCCGTACGGCTGATGAAGCCAACTCGTACGTGTGATGGATGACTCGTACGGGTGAGTCAACAGCAGGGGTATATAAAGTCTTATGTTCTTCATTTTAGGTTAAGCCTTTCTCACACACAATCACTCATATCTGGTTCGACTGATTCGATTCTCTCTCAACCCAAATCACTCCTGGTAGTGAATAATAGCTCTAGGCATTAATCTAATCACAATCCTTGTTGTAGTTTGACTAATTTAATCCCAAAAAGCTACCCATATTCAATTTGATTGGTTTGATACACTAATTCTACCTTTGTGTGAATTAAACCTATTGATCTCGAAGTTCCTAGTCATGTTTCATCATTGGTATCAGAGCATTGGTTGTGATTTCAACATCATCAAGTGATTTTTGGTGATTAATAGGGTTTATTATTTGGGTTTTTGAGATAAAAGTGATTTTAATTAAAAAAGAATCATTTTTACATGTGTAATTGTAATTAGAGAGTCTGTTTATGTTTGTTTAGTGCTAATCCAGCTTTTGGACGAAGAAATTGAGGTTTAACATCAATTTTTAGGGTTTTTGAGTGAATTGAGCTGAACAGAAGTTCACACGAGTGGGTCAAATTTTTTGATCACACGCACGGTTGACCACACGGTTGATCGTCACTAGTGAACTCATACGCACAGATTAGCATAACCTTTTGAGGTTAAGTGACTACAGTCTGATCACACGAGTGATCAAACGGTTGATTGTGACACGTACGAGTAATCACACGGGTGATTGTCACTCGCACGGTTGATACTTAGTGTTCGGTTTTGTTGGTTAAGTAGTAACACGTACGCTTGAGTCTGTGACACGTACGGTTGATACTTTCACACGTACGATTGATACTATCACACGTACGATTGATAACCTGAGACGCACGGTTTACCCTTTGGTAAAGTTTTCAAGATGTTTAATTCAAATGATTACGCGTTGGCCGCACCGTTAGTTCAGAGCATTACGAATATGACTCAACGATTACTCCTTGCTGAGAGTGAATCAGGAAGTGGTACGAAATGTCCGAGGTTACTGAATATGGATAATTATTCTACTTGGAAGTCGAGGTTTAAGATTTGGTCTGATGGTCAGGACACGAAGCTTTGGAAATACATTGAAACCGAATTTCAATGGCCACGTTCACCAGTTACGAATGAGTTGTATACATTACACAACATGCCTTCTGAAGAACGTGAGGAGTATAACTTGGAGAAAAAGATGTATTGTAATTTGACGAGTGTTCTTGATGGTCCGATTTTCCATCAATTTCTGTGTCATGATAATTCATTCAAGATATGGGAAGCACTTCGTACTTTCAATGAAGGAAATTCATCTTATAGAACGAGAAAAGGTTTATAGCTGAAAGCTGAGTTTGATCGTTTTCACTGGCAGGTTGGAGAGTCTATTACAGAATTGGTTGAAAGATATCGTCATTTGCTAGCTGAAATACATAAGCATGATATAACTATTGAAGAGAAAGACAAAGTGACTTGTGTAGCTGGAGCATTACCGTTAGAATGGAATGGTTTTGTATTAACTATGAAAACTAGTGGAGAATTAGCTACTGCTACAGTGAACTCGTTTATTGCAAGACTTCAGGAAGAAAAACTAGAGTTGTTAAACAAAGTCAAGAAGTCTAAACAAGTTCAAGACACCAAAATGTACTGTCCAAATGGTTACACACCACCTAAGTCGGCTCATGCACCATTTCAAACAGCTTTTGCTACTAACAATCAGAATATGTATGGTTTGAATGTTAGCAGTGTACCTATTCAACAAACTTCGTATACACCACAAGTTTCACCACGTTCACTCAACAATCAATCACAGCCTACTTCGAATACTACTGAGTCATCTACGCCGACTGCATCAGATGTTCTTTCTGCACTTAAGATCGAAAACATGAGGAAAGCTGGGAAAGAAAAGATTAGTGAAGATATAGCTTTGCTGTCAAGCCTTGTTAATTCTTATGATAGTTATCTTGATGGTCGCGTAGGTAATATTCATCTAACAATTGAAGATTATCATCAACTTGATAAGAACGAAGCCGAGAAGATGGATATTATGTGGGGTATGGAAAATCTTGTGAGACGTGCTAGAGATTATGAAGAGTGAACTGGGAAACCGATCAGTCTGACCAAGGATACAAAACTGGGTTTTGATATGAATTCTGTTACTTGTTACAACTGTGGAGAATTAGGTCATTTTTCAAGACAGTGCACAAAACAGAAGAAGCAGTGTAACAACCCAAACCAAACCACGTTCGAACCCGCTTAAATTATCACAAACAAAAAATTTATTTTTGTTGCACAGCTATTGGCGCGGCGCGCAAAAAGGCCTGGACAGGCTGCTGTCCCAAAAAGTCAAAAACATGAAAATGTTTGACCACTTCCCGACGTATTTAGACAAAACGCTTTTCACAACATATTCATATATGAAAAACTAACACGTTCCATTTATAAAATAAGTTTTACGAGACCGGGCCCACATCGGACATTTTACGACTTTCGTACAAAATACAAGTTTTCAACCACATGATTTTTAATAAAAAATAAAGCTGAGCATGGCGATTGGGGATACGCTAGCCAATCCTAATCGAATCCAAAAGCATGCCTCTAAAGCAACTACGCAAGTCCACTAGTCCCCGCACTTACCCGAGCCGCCGCGTCCATGCAATCTATAAAAATGTCAACAACGAGAGGGTAAGCTAACGCTTAGTGAGTGAGAATATACTACATACATATATATGCATAAAATGGAAACGCCACATAAATAAACAAATACCGCATACCGAAGCATCCAAGCATAAAGGCAAGCTAATCTAAGCATACCGAACGATCACTAAGCAACAAGCTACAAAACATCAACAATGAGTAAGTTCACCAACGACAATGTGAACAAATGCCAATAAGCTACACCCGAAGGGTTAGCTATATCACGACAATACAACATTATACTTATACAATATTTAACATGCTAAACAATCACAAACACAATATGGTTAACCATAACGCTATGGTGCTACCGGCTCGTGGTTCACACCATATGTATTTGAGTCATACTCTTTTATAGTGCTACCGGCTCGTGGTTCACACTTCGACGCTACCGGCTCGTGGTTCACGCCTCGTTTTATAGTGTTACCAGCTCGTGGTTCACACTCGATGCTACCGGCTCGTGGTTCACATCTATTTTTATAGTGCTACCGGCTCGTGGTTCACACTCGATGCTACCGGCTCGTGGTTCACATCTATTTTTATAGTGCTACCGGCTCGTGGTTCACACTCGATGCTACCGGCTCGTGGTTCATATCTATTTTTATAGTGCTACCGGCTCGTGGTTCACACTCAATGCTATCATAACATCCACAAACAAATACGCCATAAACATGAACGCATAATTATTCCACTCACAATATTAACCCTTCGCCATTGGGGTTATATAATCCACATCACCCGCTCATGTGATAACGTACACACAAAGTGTGCACCTCGTCAAAGGTGGTCAACCAAAACGCACAACCGTGCCAATTGGACCTATACACAAGTCCATCAATCCACCTATATGTGAAGTGAGGTCTATGACCGAGAACCACTTCACCCGACCCGCACCCATCCTACACATACATATGCACATAGGATATTAACACTCACCTTGTCGCCTTGAAGAATGCCACCGAATAATCCGCAATCGCCGATGGAATGTACCTATTCCATTTATCACATAACAAGTAACACAATTAGGGTGGATATACAAATCAACCCAAATTGACAACTAGTGCAATTTCGACCCAAATGCACTTTCAAGCACCAATCGCGCCCAAATTAACCAATAATCACTAACACAAGTGAGAATAGTCCTGATACGCCAATTATACCCAATCATAGGTGTTAAACACCTATCTTGCCCATAATGACACTTAAACCTTAATTTTGACCCAAAGGAGTCAACATCGCGCCGTTAGCGAGTTTTGACACCAAAACATATTTAACTCGGTTTTATACTTCAACTTAATCCATTTTAAGTTTATAAACCTTATTAGATCGACAATTGGGTCATAATCATCACCAAACCCTAATTTTGACTCTAGTCAAAATTAGTCAACCCAAATTCACCTAAAGTGGTTCCAACAATTCCATAATCACTAAACCTAGTGATTAAACTTAAGATTAAAGCCTAATCAAGGCCAAATCGTCAACCAACCCAAAACCCACCAAGTGACAAGAATAACTAGTCACCATAAACCCATTTCATCATCTAAGAGGGTTTCACAACAAATCAAACTCAAACCCTAACTTGAATATCAAATCTAACAAATGTAATTCGGAGTTTGAACTTACCAATACCACCAAAATGATGCCGTTGACGAGTAGAACAACTTTAAAACCCGAGCTTTAGTGAGAATCCAACTCCTTCTTCTCCAATTCAAGCTCTCTCACTCTAGAACCCTTCCTCTCTCTCTAGATATGGATGAGAGTGTTTGTGTAGGTGAGAAATGAGCTCCATTGGAGTTCTAGATCAGTTTTGGTGACCCTAAACGACCCTAAATGAAAAGACCAAAGTACCCCTCATTTAAACCTTTTAAAAAAGCTGAAAATTGCATCAGACGGGATCGGAGCGCCGCTCCATAAGGTGGAGCGCCGCTCCAACCTTCAGGTCAGTTTTTAGTTTCTTGTTTTAGCCATAACTTTTTGACCGTAGCTCCGTTTTCGATGAATCAAATATCGTTGGAAACGTAATAAGATTTTCTTTCCAATGGTGAAGCTTTGAAACATCAACTCAAACTTTATTTGGGGTTAAAAAGATACGTACACACCTTGTCACTTCAGACAACGTCCAGTTTCCTTCGACGTTTTAGCAAGCAACACGTACGTGCTTCGTACACTTCATACACGCATCGTACACCATAAATACATTATGTACAATAAATATTTGGGTCTTACAACTCTCCCCCACTTAAACTCGATCACGTCCTCGTGATCTTCTCCACTTAACCAATCCGGAACTACTCAACGGCCCTCAATCCTAAGTTCTAATCTGAACTTTCCTAGACAATTCTTCCCAATGAATCACCTTTAACAACTAAAATCGTCACCCGCAAATTATCAAAACCACTATCCGAACAGCTAAAACCTGCTCTTTTCCCCATATCGGGAAAAACTCAACCAATCTCGTACCGAGATATCAATTCCTTAGTGTACCTTTACCAAGGATAACGCTAAAAGCGACCATGTCTCAACATAAAGTCAACAATCCGAACGTTGAGGATCGAACCACATGAATCCTTCCGGATTACACTTACCACTAAACATCCTTTGTAGTGCGCAATACAACCAATACGCCACTATCCTAACATCATAAGCAACGGCTAAAACTAAAAGCGCCCAAAACGACTATGGCAACGCTAATCCTAAGGTGTACAAAATCGACTATTATCACACCCGTAACCACATGTGAGTAAAACACGGCTATCGCATCACTAATCACACAACACGGTCCTCACGATCCCACCATCGGTGTATAAAACAACCGATAGATCACACCATACGGTCCTTACGACCCCACCATCGGTGTATAAAACAACCGATAGATCACTCAACACCGGATGAAGTCAGCGGACCACGTCAACGGTCATGCTTCACCGATATGTCACTACTCCCATGATGAAGTCAGCGGACCCCGAACGGTCATGCTTCACCAATCACATACTCCCATGATGAAGTTAGCGGACCCCGAAGGTCATGCTTCACCAATCAATGATCTCATGATGAAGTCAGCGGACCCCGAAAGTCATGCTTCACCAATCAACGATCTCATTATGAAGTCAGCGGACCACGAAGGTCATGCTTCATCAATCACATATGCACTTTTGGCCTCAAACAACGAGTAGTGCAACATCGCTCTCTGCTACACTATAGTGAACCCTACGAATACCACTAACCATCCACACCATCGAGCAAGAACCACCTATATCGAACATAGGCACAAAACAATAATTCTCTATAAGAGAATCCACCACGCACATCCCTTAACCGAGGGATTCCACCTTGCTTGCCATACCCGTCCATTATCTCTCAACGAGATTTACCACATTACCACCTTGGTGATAATTCAAATCCAAAATCATAGGTACAATTTTACCGAAATTGTACTCCACCACAAATCGACCAAATCTAGGTCCCGACACAAATTTCGGATCTACCATAAGCATTGTCCGAAATCTCACACTAAAACCTCCTCGTGCTGGAGTGTAACTCCCCCACTTGGAATTACGTTCCATAACCGCATCTCGTACACCCGTACAATGCTACCAAAGGTAGACTTTACCAACAATTGGGTTCACACGACCCATCACTACATCTCGCTCCAATCTTCGGCACACGAAGGATTTCAACCAATCCTTAACACTTCGAACGATAAGTGTACCGCAAATTACACAGCTCTACTCTCGTAATCATCCAATTGCTATATTTTGTCAAACTTCACCCGGTCACTCATGTAACTAAGGGTTTCACTTCGGTACCCTAAGTACAATGTAACCACAACATAATCGGAGTCGAACACCACGCTAGTAGGTATAAAAGAGGAACCTAATGTCGCGTCATGTAGACTCCTTTACTAACATACATCGAGATCCAAAACACTCGATTTCTCGGGTTTCATCTCACCCGTCGAACCTCATGGTTCATTAACTTCAACACGAGAGCGAACACGCTCTAACATCTGAACACCAAAACTCATTTCCATGGCTTGGTAGAAACATTTCCCAAATACTAAGGAATGCTTGGTTACGCCAAGTCTTACGCCCTTCGCCCAGCAATCAAAACGTCACCATAGGGTACTTCCATTAGGAACGTCACCCATATCAATAACATGCACAACACCATGCATTTAACCAACTCAAACTCAACGGCACATAATAAATAATCAAAGGACATATTTATTAAAACGAAACGTACCTTAACGTCTCCTTGTCGCACCCGTCCCCGCTAACTTGGGACATTCCGTCTTACGATGTCCTTCCTCTTGGCAAACGAAGTACACCATGCTATCACCCTTTGGCACCGAACATTCCCAAGACTTGTGACCCCTCACGCCACAATTATAACACTTAGGCGCACTCGAGTCCGATATACCCGTCCGTGTACCACCCGTGCTCGCACTCGGACCCTTAGTCCTCTTACTAAGAGCACCATAAGAAACAACCCTTCTCTCACTTGAAGGTTCACCAACCTTCGATCCCGAATACGACTCGAAACCTCTAGCCGAGGCGAATAACTCCGCAAACGATTTCGCCTGAACTCTGCTAATCTTACTCTTCAAGTCATCATTCAAGGTTCGATAGAAATCTTGCATCAACAAATGAGCATTCCCCAAATACTCTGGGCGAAAACGAGCCTTCGCCATAAAGGTCGTCTTGAGAGTATTCAAGTCCATAGAACCTTGTTGCAAATTTCGCAACTCATTACGCATTTCTGACGAATCGGCTGAAGTTCGGAACTCCTCGAAGAATTCCTTCTTAAACTCATCCCACGATAACACCATAAACGTTTCACCACCGACAAGGTCAATCTTACCATCCAACCAATCCCTCGCCCTACCCCGCAACAAACTAGTAGCGAGTCTCGTCTTCTTCTCGGGAGGGCATTCAATAGTGCGCAAACACCCTTCGACATTCGAGATCCAAGTTGTGCTCACTAAAGGATCCGGTTTCCCGTCATACATCGGGGGTTTAGTCCTCATGAAGCTCTTAAGACAACGCTCCATTTCACCACTACTCCGAGATTCGGAATACTTCCTATCCATTTCTTCCCGAAACACACTCATTTGCTCCGCAACAGCGGCCGCAACTCTAACGTTAAACTCCGCGTCGTTCGTCTCGATCCCGTTTCCCGTCGCCATTCTAAGGAATGCAAAAGCGATTAGATCACGAACGTATAAAGCACACACACAACATCGCCCCATCTTGCTAAACACTCGTCGTACATCACTTGCTAGACACGATTTGCACCCGTAATAAGGTTTGCAAGTCCTAATTACGCATACACGCCATATCGGCTCGTTAGTACAACGACCGCCTCGCTCGATGATATATGCAAACGCAAACATAAACAAAACACAATTCAATCACATATTAATAATATCCACATATTAATATAAACGTTAGTCCTCCTACAAACAAGGCAATAACTATAACCCATTCCGACCCGTAATCCTACAAGTCCCGCAACAAATTAAGCACACACAAAAGTCTAAGTCTAGGCACCTATCTCAAGTCACCTAAATCCCTTAGACCATGCTCTGATACCACTTGTAACAACCCAAACCAAACCACGTTCGAACCCGCTTAAAGTATCACAAAAAAAAATTATTTTTGTTGCACAGCTATTGGCGCAGCGCGCCAACCTTCCGCGCGGCGCGCAAAAAGGACTGGACAGGCTGCTGTCCTAAAAAGTCAAAAACATGAAAATGTTTGACCATTTCCCGACGTATTTAGACAAAACGCTTTTCACAACATATTCATATATGAAAAACTAACACGTTCCATTCATAAAATAAGTTTTACGAGACCGGGCCCACATCAGCCGTTTTACGACTTTCGTACAAAATACAAGTTTGCAACCACATGATTTTTAATACAAAATAAAGCCGAGCATGGCGATTGGGGATACGCTACCCAATCCTAATCAAATCCAAAAGCATGCCTCTAAAGCAACTACGCAAGTCCACTCGTCCCCGCACTTACCCGAGCCGCCGCGTCCATGCAATCTATAAAAATATCAACAACGAGAGTGTAAGCTAACGCTTAGTGAGTGAGAATATACTACATACATATATATGCATAAAATGGACACGCCACATAAATAAACAAATACCGCATACCGAAGCATCCAAGCATAAAGGCAAGCTAATCTAAGCATACCGTACGATCACTAAGCAACCAGCTAACAACATCAACAATGAGTAAGTTCACCAACGACAATGTGAACAAATGCCAATAAGCTACACCCAGAGGGTTAGCTACATCACGACAATACAACATTATACGTATACAATATTTAACATGCTAAACAATCACAAACACAATATGGTTAACCATAACGCTATGGTGCTACCGGCTCGTGGTTCACACCATACGTATTTGAGTCATACTCTTTTATAGTGCTACCGGCTCGTGGTTCACGCCTCGTTTTATAGTGCTATCGGCTCGTGGTTCACACTCGATGCTACCGGCTCGTGGTTCACATCTATTTTTATAGTGCTACCGGCTCGTGGTTCACACTCGATGCTACCGGCTCGTGGTTCACATCTATTTTTATAGTGCTACCAGCTCGTGGTTCACACTCGATGCTACCAGCTCGTGGTTCACACTCGATGCTACCGGCTCGTGGTTCACATCTATTTTTATAGTGCTACCGGCTCGTGGTTCACACTCGATGCTACCATAACATCCACAAACAAATACGCCATAAACATGAACGCATAATTATTCCACTCACAATATTAACCCTTCGCCATTGGGGTTATATAATCCACATCACCCGCCCATGTGATAACGTACACACAAAGTGTGCACCTCGTCAAAGGTGGTCAACCAAAATGCACAACCGTGCCAATTTGACCTATACACAAGTCCATCAATCCACCTATATGTGAAGTGAGCTCTATGACCGAGAACCACTTCACCCGACCTGCACCTATCCTACACATACATATGCACATAGGATATTAACACTCACCTTGTCGCCTTGAAGAATGCCACCGAATAATCCGCAATCGCCGATGGAATGTACCTATTCCATTTATCACATAACAAGTAACACAATTAGGGTGGATATACAAATCAACCCAAATTGACAACTAGTGCAATTTCGACCCAAATGCACTTCCAAGCACCAATCGCGCCCAAATTAACCAATAATCACTAACACAAGTGAGAATGGTCCTAATACGCCAATTAAACCCAATCATAGGTGTTAAACACCTATCTTGCCCATAATGACACTTAAACCCTAATTTTGACCCAAAGGAGTCAACATCGCGCCGTTAGCGAGTTTTGACACCAAAACATATTTAACTCGGTTTTATACTTCAACTTCATCCATTTTAAGTTTATAAACCTTATTAGATCGACAATTGGGTCATAATCATCACCAAACCCTAATTTTAACTCTAGTCAAAATTAGTCAACCCAAATTCACCTAAAGTGGTTCCAACACTTCCATAATCACTAAACCTAGTGATTAAACTTAAGATTAAAGCCTAATCAAGGCCAAATCGTCAGCCAACCTAAAACCCGCCAAGTGACAAGAATAACTAGTCACCATAAACCCATTTCATCATCTAAGAGGGTTTCACAACAAATCAAACTCAAACTCTAACTTGAATATCAAATCTAGCAAATGTAATTCGGAGTTTGAACTTACCAATACTACCAAAATGATGCCGTTGACGAGCAGAAAAACTTTAAAACCCGAGATTTGGTGAAAATCTAACTCCTTCTTCTCCAATTCAAGCTCTATCACTCTAGAACCCTTCCTCTCTCTAGATATGGATGAGAGTGTTTGTGTGGGTGAGAAATGTGCTCCAATGGAGTTCTAGATCAGTTTTGGTGACCCTAAACCGACCCTAAATGAAAAGACCAAAGTACCCCTCATTTAAACCTTTTAAAAAAGTTGAAAATTGCATCAGACGGGATCGGAGCGCCGCTCCATAAGGTGGAGCGCCGCTCCAACCTTCGGGTCAGTTTTCAGTTTCTTGTTTCGGCCATAACTTTTTGACCGTAGCTCCGTTTTCGATGAATCAAATATCGTTGAAAACGTAATAAGATTTTCTTTCCAGTGGTAGTGCTTTGAAACATCAATTCAAATTTATTTGGGGTTAAAAAGATACGTACACACCTTGTCACTTCAGACAACGTCCAGTTTCCTTCGACGTTCGAGCAAGTAACACGTACGTGCTTCGTACACTTCATACACGCATCGTACACCATAAATACATTATGTACAATACATATTTGGGTCTTACAAGCAGGGTAATCGTAATCCGTTCAAGAATCAGAACTACATTTCTCAGAGTCATTCAACTAAACGTGAGATCTACATTACTGATAAAGTAAATGAAGCTGATACAGCTGAAAGTACGAACAAAGCTTTGGTTGTTATTCATGGAGACGATGATGATTGGTCTATGAAGTTAAATGTGGCTGACCAACAACCTAAAGCCAACATGGCAAAGATCACCGAAGTAGAAGAATACCGTGTCACTAGTCAAAACATAATTGAGAAGCTGACTGCTCGTGCTGAAAGAGCTGAAGAATTGTCAAGAACCATTCGAAGAGAGAAGGTTCAGAAGCAAGTTGTGAGCAATATCAAAAATGCACGTGATTCAGTCCCTCGTACACCTGAATCTGGAAGTGTTTCACCGACATCATCAGAGGACTACTACTTCAACAGTTGGAAGGATAAGTATGGTGATACCTCAGTGTTTGAAGACAGTCTAGAAGCAGATCATAGTGAAGAAACATTGGTTGATGCTGATAAGGAATTAGACGAATGAGGTAGAATGATTTCTATTGAATTGGAGATGTTAGTTCTTTTGGGTGAAGGTTCAGATCTCGAGAGTGTAAATTTGGAAATTGATGATTCGAACAAGACGTCAGAATCAGAGGTTGAAGATAAAGCTGATCATACTGGGGTAGATCAAACTGATTTTGAAGCATTGAACAAGCAAGCACTAGACTTATTGAAGATGTGCTTATAAGCTAGTGATCTTGAAAAGATTTTTGGTTTGACAAAAGCTAAGGATATATGGGATAGACTTGAGCAGATTCATTTGGGTAAAGATGCTGATACTTCAGAGTTTCTTACAGACTCGTCAGAATCAGAAGATGAGCTCGATGATGGGAAGAAGACAGATTTCTTTGCATTTATGGCCGAGACTTCCTCATCAAATAATGCTCAACAGGTATCTTCTGATCCATCTACTGTTACTGAATGTGTTAAATGTGCTGAATCTAAGATAACAATAGATAATTTAACTAAGGCATATGCGGAGATGAAAGAAAAATGGCATGCTGACCATGTGACCACTAAGGTTGAAAATGAGTTGAAAGAGCAAATCAAAGTTTATAAAAAACAACTTCACGATCTGAAATGTTATAACTTTGATATAAATCAAGCTATAGTTAAACGTGTTGACACAATAAATGAATTAAAGAAAGAAAATGAATGTGTTAAAGCTGATTTAGAAGCTATGTCAATTAAGATGAAATGTTGGGCAAGTGCGTCACAATGGAATGCATTAATGGTGGAATTAAATTGCACCAAGGGAAAGGGTATTGGTTTAAAGGCCGCAGCTCCACCGTTTCAAAACAAATTTGTTAATGCAAATGTAGTTGATGGACGACCAGAAGACTGTATTCCACCTAGTTATGAGGACTATGTTGAGAAGAACAAAAAGTGTAGCTCAACTGAGAATGCACCTTCTGATGATATCACTGAAGGATCTTTAGATCATGAAGAAGATAAGAAAACTGGTCTAGGAGATAAGTCGGAGAAAAGGAAGGTGATAACACCTGATGAGCCAATTCGGATTATGAAAAATCCAAAGTTTGCTAATAGAGTGGTTCCACAGGTTACTCCTAAACCTGTATCTAAACCTGTTCCTAGAAAGAGTTCAAATGATTCTCCTATGTTTGCAAAAACACAAGATCCCTCTTCCTCTAACTCTAATAATCAATATCAATCTAGAGGATATAGAGAATTTCGACAATGTTTTAGTTGTGGTGTGTTTGTACACATTGCTGCTAACTGTCCTACAAGGTATAGAACACCAAGACATAAGATTGACCTCACATATGATGATCACCGATCACCTCATGTTCATAGAACAGGTTCACCTTTTCGTGATGAAGTTCGCGCTAGAAGACATACGACAAATGTTGTCTATGGAGACTATAAGAAAAAGAACTTCAATAGGTCAATTTCCCCTGTGAAGATGAAGGTTCCTAAGAAGGATACCGAGGCAAGAGTTGCCGAATCAAGTGATCGAGGTAAAGCCTATGAATTTAAGGCACGATCACCTTCGCAAAAAGCTAGTCGTAGGAAATATTTTTCCAGTACCAGACCACGAGTGAATCGCTCTGAAGATGAGCAAAATGTGAAAAACCAGAAGATCAATGTTGCTTCTTCTAAACTATCTAAGCTTATGGTTTCAGACGATGAGGTTCCACCTGACTCAAATGGGAAATGGATGGAAGTTCAAGCTATGGGTGTTAATGGACAACCTACTGCCGTCCGGGCGTGGGTTCCCATTATCAATTAATTCTTTTAATGTGATATGCAGGGAACCAGGCTACCTGCAAACAACACCTGGATAGTGGATATCGGCACTTCGAGACATATGACAGGATCGCTATCTCTCCTCTCGGATGTACACCCAATTAAGGGAGGTTATGTTGCATTTGCTGGAGATAAAGGAGGTCACATTTCAGCTCAAAGTTTATTGAAGAATGATAAAGTTAGTTTCGACAAAGTAAACTACTGTCAAGAGCTTGCAAACAATTTATTGTCGATTTCACAAATCTGTGAAAAATCCTTCAAAGTAGAATTTGATGACAATTTCAGCTACATTTTGAAACCAGAGTTTGTGATTCCTCCAGAAATGATCTTGATGAAGGCTCCTAGACAAGCTAATTTATACATACTAGATATGAATGTTGCTACTTCAACTGCTGAACATCATCAAGCTTTTATTTCTAAAGCGACTGAACAAGATTCTATTACATGGCACAAATGCATGGGTCATTTAAGTTTTCGAAAGTTGAACCATCTGGTTCACAACAATCTTATATAAGGTGTTGATCTTCGATCTTTTCAGATTCCAGGAACATGTGTTCCGTGTAAGAAGGGTAAGCAGAGCAAGAAAGCTCATAAGTTGGTGAAGTACAATCCTATCTCTGCTCCACTTGAATTGTTACATATGGATCTTTTCGGTCCAATCCATTTTGAAAGCATTGATGGAAGTAAGTATTGTCTGGTGGTAATTGATGATTATTCAAGATTCTCTTGGGTAATGTTCTTGAAAGAGAAGTCTGATACATTTGAAAACTTGAAAGTGCTAATCAATCGATTAGTAACAGGTTTTAATTTGAAAGTCAGAAAGATTCGTTGTGACAACGGTACAGAATTCAAGAATCGGTTTCTTGCAGGTTTTTGTATCGAAAAAGGTATCAATATGCAGTTCAGTTCTGCATACGCTCCACAGATGAATGGTGTTACTGAAAGAAAGAATATGGTTCTGATTGAGACTACTAGAACTATGCTAGCTGATTCATCTTTACCTGTTCATTTTTGGGGTGAAGCTGTTGTAAATGCTTATTACACTATGAATCGGGTATTAACTGTTAAACGACTAGGTAAAACATGCTATGAGTTATTTCATGGGAGAAAACCATCATTGAAGCATCTAGAACCATTTGGTGCCCCGTGTACCATTTTGAAAAGAAAACCAGGAAGTAAGTTTGATTCAAAAGTGGTTACTGGAGTATTTCTCGGTTACAGTTCTCCTAACAAGCGAGTTTTTAACAATGAGACGAGATGTGTTAAAGAATGGTCTGAAGTTGATGTCCAGAGGAATTATACGAAAAGTGTTTCGAAAAGTCATCCTTGGATTTATTACTACGATGAGCTGATAGATTCATTTAATCTTGCTCCAGATCAGACGGAGAATGAAGTAGAGTTACAAATGCTGTTTGATTTACAGAATGATCCAGAAGTGTCTCCACCTACTCCAACTCCATTACCTACTGTCGTTGAACCAGCACAAGATTCAGATCAAGATGTTGATCCAGTGTACGATACCTACAGATCTGATATTTCGAGTGAAAATTCTGATAATCCTGAAGATGGAGATACCACGAATCTACATCGAGAAATACCTGTTCCCGCACACCCAGTTCCCAGAACTACAGTGGCTCATCCTAGAGAGAACATTATTGGAGATCCGAATGCATGTGTTAGGACAAGAAGACAAGTTCAGTTTGATGGTCAAGTTGATTCTCATATGACAGCCGCTGCTGCATATTACGAGTACTCATGTCATATTTCTAGAATAGAGCCAAAGACAACAAAAGAAGCTTTGAAGCATGTTGATTGGGTCATGGCTATGCAAGAAGAGATTAAGCAATTCCATCGTCTAGATATTTGGAAGTTAGTTACTAAGCCACATGGTACGAAAGTAATCGACCTCAAAAGGGTTTGGAAGTGCAAATTCGACGAAGATGGCAATGTTACCCGTAACAAAGCAAGATTAGTTGCTAAAGGTTATCAGCAAGATCCTGAATTTGATTACGATGAAGTTTTCGCTCCTGTTGCCAGATTGGAAGCGATTCGCATTTTCTTGACTTTCGCGTATTTTATGAAGTTTAAAGTTTATCAAATGGATGTTAAGAGTGCATTTCTTTATGGTAAGCTAAATGAAAGAGTATATGTCAATCAACCTCCGGGTTTTGAAGATCATCTTCATCCTGACAAAGTTTATCGATTACATCGAGCCCTTTATGGTTTACATCAAGCTCCTAGAGCTTGGTACGGACGGTTATCGAGTTATCTGATTGAAAAAGGATATCAAATGGGCACGGTAGACTATACTCTATTTACAAAAGTTCAAGTTGACGACATTATTTTAGTCCAGATTTATGTTAACGATATTATCTTCGGTGCTACTAAGCAGGAACTCGTTGATGAGTTCGAACAGGTGATGAAGGACGAGTTCGAAATGAGTAAATTGGGTCTCTTACACTACTTTCTTGGTTTACAAGTCGAACAGACTAGTAACGGTATTTTTCTTCATCAAGCAAAGTATGTAAATGATATACTCGAACGATTTGGTATGACTCAAGAACGTCCTGTGTCAACTCCGTTAGCTGTGAATCATGGTATTTCGCTAGAGTGCGAAGGAGAACCTGTTGATCCTACATATTATCGAGCAATCATTGGGTCACTTATGTATCTCACTGCTTCTAGGCCAGATATTATGTTCGCAACATGTCTGTGTGCTCGTTATCAAGTTAATCCGAATACAGTTCATCTTTCAGCTGCCAAAAGAATTCTACGTTATCTGTTGCATTCGCCAAATCTCGGCATCTGGTATTCGAACGATGAGAAGTTTGATCTTGTAGCTTATAGCGATTCAGATTATGCTGGTTGCAAAATCAACAACAAGTCTACATCAGGAGGATGTCAATTTCTAGGTGAAAGGCTGGTGACCTGGCAATGCAAGAAATAAACTGCAGTTGCTCTTTCCACGTGTGAAGCTGAATATATAGCTGCTGCTAGTTGTTGTTCGCAAGTTGTTTGGATCCAACAACAACTTCGCGATTATGAGCTAAGAATCTCTTTCTCTCCTCTTTATATTGATAATACTGTTGCTATAGCAATTACTAAGAATTCTGTGCAACATTCTAAGACTAAACACATAGGTGTTAAATATCATTTTCTTAGGGATTGTCATGAGAAAAAGATTGTTGAGGTTATGAGAATAGGTAATAAGGGCCAAAGGGCTGACCTATTCACTTAGGCTTTTGATAAACCTAGCTTCTTACTCCTACTAGAGATGAATGGTATTGTTGATCGAGACAAAGTAATTACGGATGTTGTGTGTGAGGGTTAATCAAGCTTTTAGACTTTGCATGTAGGATGCATGACATGTAGATTTTTGGTTGTTAATTATCTGTATTGCATATTTTTTCTTTCTGTCTGCATTCCTTTGCATGATTTATTTTATGTTTGCATGCTAGTCTGTAGTTATTTTCTGTTTGGTTAAAATGCTAAAACACAAAAAGATTTTATATTTTAGCATTTTAGGCGGAGCATATGTTATCAGCAAAAAATACCTAAAAAGTGAAAAATGCCTCACCAGAAAATCTTAAAAAGTTGAAAAATCTAAAAATGAGCTTGTTTTGATTAATATGTTGGACATGAAGAAATTACTGTACTGAGAATTGATATATTTGATTAGTAATGACTGATTTGAACGTTTATATCTATATGTTGTGTGATGTACTGATTGATGTGACTTATGAATTCTTGGCATTAGACAATCATAATAAGAATAACGATCATCTAAGATTCAGAAGTCATGGACGATCTGTAGCGTTTGAAGGTAATCACCTAATTATCTTCGAAACTGTATAAAATGATAGTTGTTGAGGAACTCAACAGTCGGTTGAGGGTATCCCCTATCATAATTGATAATCGTTAGAGAAAGTTGGTGTTGGATGTCCCCAAGCAATATTCAACGTTGCTCTACCAATTCAGCTTCACAGCTATGAGTGGGACATTCAATAGTTCATTTAAGGGGTTGAGGATTATCTGTTTGGCTGGTGCATACCACGTTGTCACGGGCCTGAGACTTAATAATAGAAACTAAACCCTGAAAATACAGAGAAAATTAGTTTATGTCGAAAGTAAGTGTCCCTTCTCACTTAAGGTCGAAAAGTATAATTCCTTATTGTGGACCGTTCAAGCATTTAAGGGAGAAAACCTTCGAGTGATCTGAGCACACAACAAAGAAACATGAGTTCATGCATAAAAATGGAAAATCCATTCATGATGGCGTTCAAAATCAATATATCAAAAGATAGTGATATGCTGAAAAATAAAATATCATTAGAAAATCAATGTCAATAAAAATGGCGTATCAAGATGGCAAAGTCCTGAAAGTATGAAGAATGCTAATTCATGATGTGCTCATAAAGAACTCAGATCATTCTTAGTGTGACGCCCCCGCGCAGCTTGAATTGTTTAATCACGACGTTCACACTAAACTATCAAGATTCATGTCGTCTGCAATTTAGAGTTATATCCATTAAGACTGTAAGTTGGAAAGATACTTATCTAGATATACTCTAATCAAATAAATAAATAAATAAATAAATATATATATATATATATATATATATATATATATATATATATATATATATATATATATATATATATATATATATATGAAAGTTTAACTTTCGATTCCGTTTTTCATGACAACTTGAACATAAAGAAGTTAAGGGCCTCGAGATTTATTTCGTATGACGACTGGTCATCAGGCAAGTCTGCTTTAACTGTAGACCAATCCGCGTGATAAATAGTGCACCTATTCGGATATTCCAATATACTCTGAGATCAGCCGAGCCAACTAGATTGAAGATTGTCAACACATTGGTAGAAGCCAAAGGCTGACAGGGTTATTCAAAATGCCGTGAGAATCATCATGTTCAATTTGAATGAAGTACATGGAAAGAGATAACGGAAAGTTACGTATAATGAATTAACAACCTAATAAAAATGCACAATCTTAAGTGATGGAAGAATCAAGGATTAATGAACTTAGCATGATCTCGAAAATCATTGCTTTATAGTGTTCAAGTAATTAATGCCAACATGATTGTCGAAGTGTCCGGAATGAATATGTTCATGTTTAATGAGGATTAATATCAGTAATTACATGATAATAGACATAGACTGGATAATTAGGAATGAACAACAGAAATTGATTCAATATGTCAGTTCTGATCCATTTTTAAAATAGTTAATCATCTTGTTCACAAAAAGAATGTGGATTTGTATGTCTTATATATCTATTCTGTTAATTTGTTTGTATTGTAAACTATAAAACAACAAAAAGATTTTGGTTTGCATGTTATTGCATTTCTTGATAGATTGTCTTTCATTTGCATAATTTTAGTTGCATGACATTTTACATCAGAAAATTCATAAAGATTTTATCATTTCCTTGTTTTTCTGATTATCCTCTGAGTGCATAACGACATCTGAAAGAACCTTGTTGAGATCAAGATATTGGGCCACCAAATCCATGAAATAGAAGTTTTTAGAGCTTGTGACTGTTTGAAGGACATTGATGATTTAGATTGCTAATGAACTTAAGTTGACATTACACTGTAGGATTTACTCTTGGATCACAGAATGATTAGAGTAATAACATTGTTTAGGTTAAGATTTTATCTGCCTAAGTGTTAATGGTTATTTCTTGAAGGCTTTAGTGATTTATGACTTAATATGAAAGTGTTAGTTAGCTCTAAGATTGCCAAACGAGTTGAAATCCAAAGTTTGTGAATTTTGAAGTTTTGAAATTGCCTAAGTGCTCAAACGCACGCTTGATGTGTGAACCGTATGATTGACCACACGTTTGAGGTTAACTGTACGGATGACCCTGATCAAACTTGTCCTAAGAGAATTGGGTCACACGCGCGTGTGATTTAGGTGAGACACGTGTTTGATGGTAGATCGTGTGATCAACCGCACGGTTGATCACGAGAGTATAAATAGGGGTGATGAGCTCAACAGCTCACACTTGTGCACCCAACACTTTTTCTCTCTCTAAATTCGATCATCACCGCTCAAGCATTCCTTTGCAACGAATGTTAAGCATCTTTAGGCGAATCCATCGCCACCTATTATGTATGATTTCATCGAGTTTTAGTACCTTAATTTGTTGTTTTAATGAGTCGAAACCCTAAGTGTGTACAACTCGAATTTCATGAAATTGAAGGTTGTTTTGATGTGTATCTATAATTGTTTTGTGTTTAACGGTACCTTATTATGCTATCGTGATGTAAATCGGTCCATAAAATACACAATTATGTGATTTTGTTAATTTGAAAAAGGCATTTAATATTCGGTTTCATCAGACATGCACGAGTGGCGTCACTCGCACGCGTGAGACATGACCTGCACGAGTCAGTGCACGGTTGATGATTAACCGTGTGGACCTTTGAGCTCACTTGTTTGTCTTGATTTTATTGATCACTCGTCTGCAAGAGCTGACATGTGTGATTAACCGCACGAGTCACCACACGGTTGACTCACTCGCTTAGAATTTTTGCCTCAACCGTGTACATTGTCTAAAACCATATTACTGCTTAAACGTGTCAACAGTGACACGAGTGACTATATCACTCGCACAGTTGATCTTTCAGCCTCACGTGTGACACTATCACTTGCACGTTTCATCTTGTTCAACATATTTATGATGCGTTGATGCAAATGCTTTAATGCTTTATGTTGATTGATTTATATATCTAACATCTCTGTTAATATCTCAGTTTCTGTTTAGATATCATCAGATGGCAGAACAACAAGTAAACGTTCCGGTTGATAACATTGAAGGACAAGGGGAGTAACAAGTTAATCCACAAGCTAATCCTCAAGTGAATCCGGTCATCCCACCTGCTCAGCAAGAGATTCCTCTAGAGAAGGGTGAACTGAACAATTAATTCGCTCTTTATGACACTACTTTAAAGAGAGGTTCTCACTTTAAGGAGATTATTGAATTTCTTAAGAGATCAAGGATACACACTGATATTTCTACTGAATGCACTGCATACTACAGTCATCAGAGAGAGTTCTGGAGAAATGCTGTGTTGGATGTTGATGAAGATAAGCTTGTTAGTAAGATTCAAGGTCATGATATTATTGTTTCTAAGGATGTGATTAGAAGGATTTTGGGTTTCAATGACGAGAACTGCTCCCATATGAGTATCAGTAAAGAACGAATCCATGGTTTTTTCAGAAGATGTGCTTATTTTGGTTACCTTGTTGGCAAATCTGAGCTGGTGAAGACATGTCTGCCACCACAGTTTAGATATCTTGCTCATGTAATCATACATTGTTTGAGTGGACGCAAATCTGGCTTTGATAAGTTGAACGAGAAAGTGCATAGTATGTTTGTGGTACTTGTTCTCAAGGCTCCATACGATTTTTCGGGTTTTGTTTTCTACTATTTCAAGGTAAACCACTTCAGTTCTTCCCAGAGATACCTGATCTATGCCCATTTTCTTCAATTAATCATTAATGACGCTGTACCTGATCTACCTAAGCTTGAAGAGGATATTATCCACCTGAAGCCGATGAATCCGATTACTTTCCGCAGAATGGAAGAGACAAGGAATGAGGATTTAAAGCCTGACTTTAATAGAAAGCTCATTTGTCATCTTATCAAGGAGAACTATCGATGTCCAGTAGGTAATGCTTGGAGGAATGAGGATTCAGACTCTAACTATGAAGTTACAGATGAGGAAGGTGAGGGTGATAATCAGAAAGCTGCTGGTAATGCTCAAGGAGGAGGTAATGTTAATGATGAGATTATCGAGGGTGATGATGAAGCAACTGAGGAGGATACCAGCTTAATTCAGAGAAAAAGGAAAGGAAAGGATCCTATGACCGCAGAACAACTCAAGAAGAAGGAGAAAAGAACAAAGTATTCTTATGAGTCACCTCAGAAATCATCACAGAGAGGTTCAAGGCAACAAGCTCAGAGAAAGCCATCCGGTTTCATGAAGGATGCAAGAGCTGCTGTTACCTCACCAAAACCTGCCACAACAACACCTCAGGTCACGTCAGATGAATATAAGACTCAGCAAAATCTGTTGATGTCTTTGGTCACAAAAATAACCAATCTGGAGAATCAAGCTACTGAGGAGAAAAAGATCAGTAATGCTAAGATTGAATCATTGGTGGAAGAGAAAAAGAGGTTATCTGATAGGCTGGACCATCAGAAGGAAAGGACAGATAAGTTGAATGAAAAGATTGAACAGCTTACCTCTGGTAAAACAAAGTTGATTAAGGAGAGAGAAGAAGAGTATTCTTCTGATTTGGGAGAAGGTGATGAAAAAGATGATGAAGAAGATGCTATAACTGGAGGACCCTCTTTTGATATACCGTTAGTGATACGTATTCGAAGTTTTAATGAATATGGTGAGGTCTTTACTGCTGAATATTATACGAATTATTCAAATGTTTTTTTAATGATGCAGAAAAGGGGGACGTTCCACCAAGTGAGTTTCCGATGGAACAGCTTGTTGCTCTAGCATATGACAGCGAAAACAATACGGAGAATGCAGAGTCAGTTGAAGCTGAAAACAAGGCTCCACAAGAAGAATCATTGTCAAGTATCCCTCCCGAATCAATCCAAAATATCAACTTAAGTGATTTCGATAATTTGTTTGCTGATGAGAAGAGTGAAGTTTCTGTTGGTAAAGATAGTTTGAAAGAGGATGTGATTATTGAGTCCGAGGACGAATTTGTGACAGAATCTAATGATGAAGAAGAAGAAGAAGAAGTTGAGATTGTTATGCCTTCGCTTGAGCCATACTCGCATCCGTCACTCAACACCTTAAGTGATTTCTTCAATCTGAGATGTGAGGAGAAAAGAAAGAACTTAATTGAGTTAGAAAAGGTGAGGAAGGTATACAAACAACAAGTGAAAGAAGTGGATGTTATATTAGAAAGGAACAAGAAGATCCGACATGAGAAACTGCTCGTTGAGAAAGAAAGAAAAGAAACTGAATTGAAAGATAAGAAACTCCGAGCCGAACAAGCTAAAGCTGAGACATGGAATGAGATTACTGAATGGTTCAAACGTGATAGGGTTAAAGTGAATAGAAACGTTAAGGAAGATGAAGATCGTCAAAGTTGGTGGAGACAGAAAGTTGTTAACCCTGATCAAGTGGATAAGCCAGAACTCGAGCCGCAGTTTGTCAGTTTCTATGAGAAAGGTAAAAGAACCAAGAAGTACTCCAAGGGTAAAATTTTGAGTTGGGGCTATTTCAAGGAGATCAATTGTTTTGCGATCAAGAGGGAAGGAGGAGTAGATTATATGGCACGTCCAAGTCACTTCAAAACTCTACCGTACTTCGAGATCATGCAACTTGCGAAGCTGAAGATGTTGAACGCTAAAGATTGTGACCTTTCCAGGTTGTTTTAAAGAAAACTCAGATATGAGTATAAGACAGGGAAATGGGACATCTTTAAGTCAACGGCCGCTAGGTTTTCCATACACCTGACAAAGAAAAATTCTAAGGAAGGACCTATCCGTGTTGTTAAGTTCTGTCCAGCTAAGTATATGAAACAATCTCCCTTGATGCCATTACCCAAGGATATTTGTAAGAACTTCAGATGGTGGTTCTATGATGAGTTGTCGGAAGAAGCAGTGATCTTGACTGCAATTGAGAAGGATGATGGAAGCATACAGTTCGACAATGTGAGGATTCTAGATCCGATGTGGCTGAGGAACTTGTCGAGATTTGATGTGGAGACTCTTCACCGCCATTACATTACATTCAGAGACGATTGAAAGGAGGAAGCTATGAGATATCAACGTGTGATCGATGTCCTCTATGCATACCTCAACAGAGAAAGTCATGCTCAAAGCTCAAACCAAGTTCAAGACAGCTGATGTGTATCGAGTACTGTGATGCTAGTTAGTAATTTTGTTTGTTTTTGTTTTTGTTTTTTATGATGATGTATTTTGGAGAGAGAGAGAGAATCTGGATATGTAATTGATATTAGACTGATGTTACTTTTGGACTTATGTGTATTTCAAGAACGTTTACTTTATTGTAATTGATGTTCTAGGTCCTAGGGGGAGTTTTTGATGCATGTCCCTAGACATCTTGCCTACGTTTGTGATTAGTACTTCAGTTTATGGGATACCATGATCGCTCGTTATTATCCTATATGTGTTTGTATGTGGTTACAGGTACTGCAGGAACGCGATACGGATGTTTGACTATGTTAGACTTAGTCAGACGTACGAGTGAAGTATAACTCGTACGGCTGACAGGCTCATACGCACGATTGATGCTGAGCTAAGTCATAATTATAACCTGAATGAGAAGACACGAGTGAGTGATCACCAGTACGGCTGATGAAGCCAACTCGTACGTGTGATGGATGACTCATACGGGTGAGTCAACAGCAGGGGTATATAAAGTCTTATATTCTTCATTTTAGGTTAAGCCTCTCTCACACACAATCACTCAGATCTGGTTCGACTGATCCGATTCTCTCTCAACCCAAATCACTCCTGGTAGTGAATAATAGCTCTAGGCATTAATCTAATCACAATCCTTGTTGTGGTTTGACTAATTTAATCCCAAAAAGCTACCCATATTCACTTTGATTGGTTTGATTCACTAATTCCGCCTTTGGGTGAATTAAACCTGTTGATCTCGAAGTTCCTAGTCATGTTTCATCATATAATTTAAGTTGTGATCTAGCCTGAGACGTGTATACACTGGGTCGTGGATTGATTCAAGATAATATATATCAATTTATTTTTGTACATCTAACTTTGGACAACTAGTTGTAGGTTACTAACGAGGACAGCTGACTTAATAAACTTAAAACTTCAAAAATGTATTAAAAGTGTTGTAAATATATTTTGAACATACTTTGATATATATGTACATATTTGTTATAGGTTCGTGAATCGACCGGTGGCCAAGTCTTACTTCCCGACGAAGTAAAAATCTGTGAAAGTGAGTTATAGTCCCACTTTTAAAATCTAATATTTTTGGGATGAGAATACATGCAACTTTATAAAAGTTTTACAAAATAGACACAAGTACATGAAACTACTTTCAATGGTTGAATGATCGAAGCCGAATATGCCCCTTTTTGCTTGGTAGCCTAAGAATTAGGGAACATCACTAATTTTGAGAATTAGTGCACGCCTAATTGACGCGAATCCTAAAGATAGATCTATTGGGCCTAACAAACCCCATTCAAAGTACCAAATGCTTTAGTACTTTGAGTTTTATATCATGTCCGATGGATGTCCCGGAATGATCGGGATATTCTTATATGCATCTTGTTAATGTCGGTTACCAGGTGTTCACCATATGAATGATTTTTTTCTCTATGTATGGGATGTGTATTGAAATATGAAATCTTGTGGTCTGTTATTACAATTTGATAAATATATAGGTTAAACCTATAACTCACCAACATTTTTTTTGACGTTTAAAGCATGTTTATTCTCAGGTGATTATTAAGAGCTTCCACTGTTGCATGCTAATATATGGACAAGATTTGAAGTCAGCATGCTTGTATTATATTGTTTAAAACTGCATTCGAAATTTACTTTGTTGTAACATATTAAAATTGTAAACCAATATGTATTGGTAGTGTGTAAGTGTGATATTTTTAGATTATCATTTTTGATAATCTAGGTAGTGTCCTTTTAACCTTGTCGATAAAATAAAGGTTATGGTTTGTTTTAAAAACGAATGCAGTCTTTGAAAAACGTTTCATATAGAGGTCAAAACCTCGCAACGAAATCAATTAATATGGAACATTTATAATCAATATGAACGGGACATTTCATGTATAGGATACCGAATGTCAACTGTAGCAGTTGACAATACCGAGTCTAAGTATGAAAACTTAGAATTCAAACGAATCCTTTCTCAAATCACACTAATTAGCTGCGTATGACCAAACCGAATGTGATAGAATCATAAACACACCACAATCTGCAACACTGATTGAGAATTAATAGCGTTGAAGCAGATTCGGTATGGCAGTTACGATACCGAATATAGATCAAATCTTCAAAACTTGAAGAATTGAAGAAATTAAACCGTCAGAAATGGGATTAAACACCTCACGATCACAACTGAACCCTCAAACCTTTACTAAACTACAAAATCAAGCTGGAAATGATGAATACCGAGAGTTTTAGCCACAAACTCTAAAAATCAACTTGATTCTTCATAATTGATGTTAAAAAGCTGTAATGATGATTGAAACTCTTTCTAATCAACCAAATACACCTTCGCTGAACTTATCACAAGAATCTGAACGTCAGATTATCAGAATTGATTATATCGAATCTGATTCAATATACCAAGAGTGCTCAGATTCTGTAATCTTCAATCTCTAGATCGATCTAGTGATGTAATATCACTCCCTGGATGCTTTGATACCAAATGATAGGTCAGATCATGTTGAGATTAGAAGAAAATACAAGTTAGAATGAGATTTGGTAAGTGTAAACGAGACTCGGTATGAGAGAGAATCAATAAGATTTACATTCCACAGCTTCTAGAACTCAGTTACAATACAATGGCTATGTAATTAGGACTACTTAGGTTCCTTATATAGCTCTCTTCTAAGGAACTATCATTTAAGCTTATTTCACATTATGTAAGACCCCAATATTTATTTTACACAGAGTTTTAAATGATGTACGTATCGTAGGTGAAGCGTGGTATGGAATAGAAGCTCAGAACCTGTTCAGAGGGTTGTGCGCGCCGCGCACCTGGTCTGCGACAGAAATCTGACTTTTTCAAATTAGAGTTTAATGAGGGGCTTTTTGGTCTTTTCACTTTAGGCCGGATGTGAGGCCATATCAGCTGGTTGGATTCAGTTTTGGATCATATTTCACATCCACAAACACTCTCAAGTATCTTAGAGAGAGAGGGAGATTTCTAGAGAGAGATTTGGGGTTTTGGAGAAGAAGGAGCTTGAATTGATCAAAGTCTCAGGTTTTAAAGTTGTTCACCTCGTTCCTAGCTACGTTTTGGTGGTTGTGGTACTTTCCATTGGCGAGGTGCGGATTACTTGGAAGCATTCAACAAGGCGACAATGTGAGTGTTAATATCCTATGTGCATATGTATGTGTAGGATGGGTGCGGGTCGGGTGAGGTGGTTCTCGGTTATAGAGCTCACTTCACATATAGGTGGATTTGATGGACTTTTGTATGAGTCCAAATGGCACGGTTGTGCGTTTTGGTTGACCATCTTTGGCGAAGTACACGTTCGTGTGTACATTATCACACGTGGTTGTGATTTGGATGTTGTAGCCTCGATATGGTGGATTTTATAATCCCGTGACCGTGGGTTTGAGTTGGAGAAGTGAATCGCGTGTGGTTTCGGATTCACGATGACGCGTGTGGTTTCGGTCATCTTATCAAATAAATCTCGTGTAGTTCGGATTCATGGTGACTCGTGTAGTTCGGTCATCTTATTGAGGTAGTAATCTCGTGTGGTTCAGATTACTAAGGCTCGTGTAGTTCGGCCAACCTCGATGATGTGGAGATAGTAATCTCGTGTAGTTTCGGATTACTAAGGCTCGTGTAGTTCGGCCAATCTTCATTGTGGTACTTGGTTCTCGGTATTGGGTTAAGGGGTTAACCTTGTGCGTTATATATATATTGTTATATATTAATGTATTGTTGTGGTGTAGCTAACCCTCCGGGTGTAGCTTCTTGGCGTTGTTCACATCGTCGTTGGTGAACTTATAATTGTTGTTGTATCTTTAGCTCGTTGCTTAGAGATCGTACGGTATGCTTAATGTAGTGCCTTATATATGGATGCTTCGGTATGCGGTATTTGTTATTTCGTGGCGTGTCCATTTTATGCATATATATGTATGTAGTATATTATCATTCACTAAGCATTAGCTTACCCTCTCGTTGTTGACATTTTTATAGATTGCATGGATGCGGTGGCTCGGGTAAACGGGGACTAGTGGACTCGCATAGTTGCTTTAGAAGATCTTGCTTTTGGATTGATTAGGATTGGGTAGCGTATCCCCAATCGCCATGCTCGGTCTTTATTTTGTGTTAAAAATCATGTGGTCGAAACTTGTATTTTGTACGAAAGTCGTAAAACGGCCGATGTGGGCCCGGTCTCGTAAAACTCATTTTATTATTGGAACGTGTTAGTTTTAACTAATATAAATTGTTGTGAAAAGCGTTTGGTCTAAATGTGTCGAGAAGTCGAAGATCTTTTCGCGAAAAATGAACATTTTGATCAGAACTGTCACAGGCCTTGCGCGCGCCGCGCACAGGCAGTGGTGCGCGCCGCGCACCCTTCTGTACAGTTTAAATTTTTTTTTTTATTCCGCATTTTTGGTTGGTTAACGGGTTGGGATGTTACAAGTGGTATCAGAGCATGGTCTAAGGGATTTAGGTGACTTGAGATAGGTGCCTAGACTTAGACTTTTGTGTGTGCTTAATTGTTGCGGGACTTGTAGGATTACGGGTCGGAATGAGTTATAGTTAGTGCCTTGATTGTAGGTGGACTAACGTTTATATTAGTAATGCGGATATTATTAATATATTATTTGTGTTGTGGTGTAATTCTCGCGTGTGTTTATATCGCGTAGAATTCTGTTTGTGTTTGTTTATATCATCGAACGAGGCGGTTGTTGTACTAACGAGTTGATGCGGCATGTGTGCGTAATAAGGACTTGCAAACCTTATTACGGGTGCAAATCGTGTCTAACAAGTGATGTACGGTGAGTGTTTAGCAAGATGGGCCGGTGTTGTGTGTGTGGTTTTATACGTTCGTGATCTAATCGCTTTGCATTCCTTAGAATGGCGATGGGAAGTGGGATCGAGACGAACGATTTGGAGTTTAACGCTAGAGTTGCGGCCGCGTTGTGGAGCAAATGAGTGCGTTTCGAGAAGAAATGGATAGGAAGTATTCTGAACTTCAAAGTAGTAGCGAAATGGAGCGTTGTCTTAAGAGCTTCATGAGGACTAAACCCCCGATGTACGACGGAAAGCCGGATCCTTTGGTAAGCACAACTTGGATTTCAGACGTCGAAGGGTGTTTCCGTACTATTGATTGCCCTCCCGAGAGAAAGACGAGACTCGCTACTAGTTTGTTGCGGGGTAGGGCAAGGGATTGGTTGGATGGTAAGATTGATCTTGTCGGTGGCGAAACGTTTATGGCTTTATCGTGGGACGAGTTTAAGAAGGAATTCTTCGAGGAGTTTCGAACTTCAGCCGATTTATCAGAAATGCGTAATGAGTTGCGAAATTTGCAACAGGGTTGTATGAATTTGAATACTCTCAAAACGACCTTTATGGCGAAGGCTCGTTTTTGTCCGGAGTATTTAGGGAATGATCGTTTGTTGATGGGGGATTTCTATTGAACCTTGAATGATGACTTGAAGAGTAAAATTAGTCGGGGTCAAGCAAAATCATTTTCGCAATTATTCGACTTGGCTAGAGGTTTCGAGTCGTATTCACGATCGAAGAAGTGTGAACCTTCAAGTGAGAGAAAGGGTTGTTTCTTATGGTGCTCCGAGTAAGAGGACTAAGGGTCCGAGTGTAAGCACGGGTGGTACGCGAATGGGTATGTCGGATTCTAGTGCGGCTAGATGTTACAATTGTGGCGTGAGGGGTCACAAGTCTCGGGAATGTTCGGTACCAAAGGGTGATGGTATAGTGTGCTTCAATTGCCAAAAAGAAGGACATCGTAAGTCGGAATGTCCCAAGTTAGCGGGGACGGGTGCGGCAAGGAGATGTTAAGGTACGTTTTGTTTTAATAAATATGTCCTTTGATTATTTATTAAGTGCCGTTGAATTTGAGTTGATTAAATGCCTTGTGTTGTGCATATTGTTGTTATGGGTGACGTTCCTAATGGAAGTACCCTATGGTGACGTTTGATTGTCGGGCGAAGGGCGTGAGACTTGGTGCAACCAAGCATTCCTTAGTATTTGGGAAATGTTTCTACCAAACCATGGAAGTGGGTTTTGGTGTTCGATTGTTAAGCGCGTGTTCGCTTTCGTGTTGAAGTTGATGAACCATGAGGTTCGTTGGGTGGATTGGAACCCGAAAAAGATCGAGTGTTTGATCTCGATGTATGTTGGCAAAGGAGTCTACGTGACGCGACATTAGGTGCCTCTTTTACACCTACTAGCGTGGTGTTCGACTCCGATTGTGTTGCGGTACACTTTTCGTTCAAAGTGTTTAAGGATTGGTTAAAATCCTTCGTGTGCTCAAGGTTGGAGCAAGATGTAGTGATGGGTCGTGTGAGCCCAATTATTGGTAAAGTCTACCTTTGGTAGCATTGTGCGGTTGTACGAGTTGTGACATTGGAACGTAATTCCAAGTGGGGGAGTTACACTCCCGCACGAGGAAGCTTTGGTGGGAGATTTCGGATGATACTTTTGGTAGATTCGGAAATTTTTGGTCGATATGTGGTAGAGTACAATTTCGGATAAATTTTCCTTATGGTTTGGGATTTGTAAATTATCACCGAGGTGGTAAGTTGGTGAATCTCGTTGAGAGATAATGGACGTGTTTGGCGAGCAAGGTGAAATCCTTCGGTTAAGGGAGGTGTGTGTCGGGTTCTCTTTTGGAGAATTATTGTTCAGTACCTATGTTTGATATAGGTGGTTCTTGCTCGATTATGGATGGTTAGTGGTCCGCTAGGGTTCACTATAGTGTAGCAGAGCGCGATGTTGCACTACTCGTTGTTTGAGGCCGAAGGTGCGTATGTGATTGATGAAGCATGACCTTCGGGTCCGCTGACTTCATCGTGGTATTGTTGATTGATGAAGCATGACTTTCGGAGTCCGCTGACTTCATCATGGTATTGTGATTAATGAAGCATGACCTTCGGGGTCCGCTGACTTCATTATGGTATGGTTGATTGGTGGAGCATGACCTTTGGGGTCCGCTGACTTCATCATGGGAGTACGTGATTGGTGGAGCATGACTTTCGGAGTCCGCTGACTTCATCATGAGCGTGGTGTTATATCGGTGAAGCATGATCTTCGGGTCTGCTGACTTCATCCGGTATCGAGATTGGTGAAGCATAATCTTCGGGTCTGCTGACTTCATCATGGTTGTAGATCGCGTGTGGTTTCAGATTCACGATGATGCGTGTGGTTTCGGTCATCTTATTGTGGAAGTGAATCTCGTGTAGTTCGGATTCACAAATGACTCGTGTGGTTTCGGTCATTGTGTGGAGGAGTGAGTCTCGTGTAGTTCGGATTCACAAATGACTCGTGTAGTTCGGTCATTCCTCTGGGATAGTGACTCTCGTGTAGTTCGGATTCACTATGGCGCGTGTAGTTCGGCCATTCCCGATTGTTGTTGTAGTGAAGGTAGTGAGTCGCGTGTAGTTCGGATTCACTAAGGCGTGTGTGTTTTCGGCCAGCCTTCGTGTGTTGCGTGATCCGTCGGTTATTTTATACACCAATGGTGGGGTCGTAAGGACCGTGTTGTTTGATCTATCGGTTGTTTGATACACTGATGGTGGGGTCGTGAGGACCATGTTGTATGTTTAGTGATGCGTTAGCCGTGTTTCGCTCACATGTTTGTTACGGGTGTGACGATGGTTGATTTCGTACACCTTGGGTTTTGTGTTTCCATAGTCGTTTTGGGCGCTATCGGTTCTAGCCGTTGGATTATGATGTTACGGTAGTTGCGTATTGGTCGTATGGCGCACTACAAGGGATGTTTAGTGATTGGTGTAATCCGTAAGGGTTCGTTTGGTTCGGTCTTCATCGTTTCGGGTTGTTGACCTTAGGTTCAGACTTGGTTGTTTTTAGCGTTTTACTCGGTAAGTGTACGCTAAGAGATCTATATCTCGGTACGAGATTTGGTTGAGTTTTCCCGATGTGAGGGAATGTGCATGGTTATAGTGCTCGTATTGTGATTTGATAAATCGCGTGTGACGATTTAGTTGCTTAAAGGCGATTCATTGGGAAGGATTGCTTAGGAAAGTCGGATTGGGACTTAGGCTTGAGGACCATGGAGTGTGGTCCGTTTGGTTATGTGACAAGGATCACGAGGACGTGATCGATTATAAGTGGGGGAGAGTTGTAAGACCCCAATATTTATTTTACACAGAGTTTTAAATGATGTACGTATCGTAGGTGAAGCGTGGTATGGAATAGAAGCTCAGAACCTGTTCAGAGGGTTGTGCGCGCCGCGCACCTTGAGGTGAGCGCGCCGCGCACCTGGTCTGCGATAGAAATCTGACTTTTTCAAATTAGAGTTTAATGAGGGGCTTTTTGGTCTTTTCACTTGAGGCCGGATGTGAGGCCATATCAGCTGGTTGGAATCAGTTTTGGATCATATTTCACATCCACAAACATTCTCAAGTATCTTAGAGAGAGAGGGAGATTTCTAGAGAGAGATTTGGGGTTTTGGAGAAGAAGGAGCTTGAATTGATCAAAGTCTCGGGTTTTAAAGTTGTTCACCTCGTTCCTAGCTACGTTTTGGTGGTTGTGGTACTTTCCATTGGCGAGGTGCGGATTACTTGGAAGCATTCATCAAGGCGACAAGGTGAGTGTTAATATCCTATGTGCATATGTATGTGTAGGATGGGTGCGGGTCGGGTGAGGTGGTTCTCGGTTATAGAGCTCACTTCACATATAGGTGGATTTGATGGACTTTTGTATGAGTCCAAATGGCACGGTTGTGCGTTTTGGTTGACCATCTTTGGCGAAGTACACGTTCGTGTGTACATTATCACACGTGGTTGTGATTTGGATGTTGTAGCCCCGATATGGTGGATTTTATAATCCCGTGACCTTGGGTTTGAGTTAAAGAAGTGAATCGCGTGTGGTTTCGGATTCACGATGACGCGTGTGGTTTCGGTCATCTTATCAAATGAATCTCGTGTAGTTCGGATTCATGGTGACTCGTGTAGTTCGGTCATCTTATTGAGGTAGTAATCACGTGTGGTTCGGATTACTAAGGCTCGTGTAGTTCGGCCAACCTCGATGATGTGGAGATAGTAATCTCGTGTAGTTTCGGATTACTAAGGCTCGTGTAGTTCGGCCAATCTTCATTGTGGTACTTGGTTCTCGGTATTGGGTTAAGGGGTTAACCTTGTGCGTTATATATATATTGTTATATATTAATGTATTGTTGTGGTGTAGCTAACCCTCCGGGTGTAGCTTCTTGGCGTTGTTCACATCGTCGTTGGTGAACTTATAATTGTTGTTGTATCTTTAGCTCGTTGCTTAGAGATCGTACGGTATGCTTAATGTAGTGCCTTATATATGGATGCTTCGGTATGCGGTATTTGTTATTTCGTGGCGTGTCCATTTTATGCATATATATGTATGTAGTATATTATCATTCACTAAGCATTAGCTTACCCTCTCGTTGTTGACATTTTTATAGATTGCATGGATGCGGTGGCTCGGGTAAACGGGGACTAGTGGACTCGCATAGTTGCTTTAGAAGATCTTGCTTTTGGATTGATTAGGATTGGGTAGCGTATCCCCAATCGCCATGCTCGGTCTTTATTTTGTGTTAAAAATCATGTGGTCGAAACTTGTATTTTGTACGAAAGTCGTAAAACGGCCGATGTGGGACCGGTCTCGTAAAACTCATTTTATTATTGGAACGTGTTAGTTTTAACTAATATAAATTGTTGTGAAAAGCGTTGTAACGACCCAGATTTTCCGATCGTTTTATACTTATGAGATTAATATTTACATAAAATAAACCTTACCAACATGATAAGCAATCCAAACTGTTGAGACTTATGTTTTTGAAAAGAGTTTCACACAACGTTTGACCGTCCAATTTGACCGATGATATCACGAACTATATAACACACGATAATTATACGATTATGTATATGTACATATCTATACATATTTAACATGATTTAAGGATGGTTTAACATTTCATTGTGAACTAACAACAATGAGTTATAAGTATACTTTGAGACCACAAACTTAAGTTTTCAAAACGATAACTATATGTAACGTTCTTTGACATATATACTTACAATCTATAATGTGTTGGTGATCTATGTCACCAATATGATTTAAGTGTAATGGGATTAATTTGTAACCAAAATAATCTTGATAAATATCGAACAAGTTTGGGGAAGTGTGGAGTGCACACTTGTTTGAACTTATCTTGATTATGACGGGGGTTCGGGGGCAGCGCCCCCGATAAGCGGGGTCCAAGGGGTGGCAACCCCTGGCGGGGTCCAAGGGGCAGAGCCCCTGGCTTCCGATTACAGTTATAAAAGCCCAGTTTTGAGCCTCTTTTACAGTTATAAACCCGTCCATATTTGAATTCTCGTTCCGATTCCTCAAAATTTCTACAAGTATATCTAGGGTATATGTAACCGTATCATACCCAGCTTCTATACGTATTTACTATTGGTATATACCAACAATAAACTTCAATGATCAGCCACTAGACATGATGTTACATGTGGGAACCAGCCATTTAACCTCATGTGTGACTTTTGTGCAAGAAAACAAACTAAATCTCCTATATATCCATCCCAAATCATGCTATTTTGCACACACACACATACAATTTCATTTCCAATTTTCTTTCAAGTTAATTCACTCCCTAATCTCTTCATTTACCTACTCAAGAACGTATCAATATAGTCATCCGATTTCAAGGAGATTACTTCCAATCTTTCAATCCCACTCCACCACTCTTTTGATTCCAAGATTTTTCTTACCTTTTCCAGTAGCTTTGTCCAAGTAACTTGAGGTAGTAACCTTATTCATAACCTTATTCGATTCATATTTATATAGCTATCTTATTTTGTGTTATAAAATTTTAACAACAAGAACATAGTTTGAGTGATTTCAAACTTGTTCGCAAACTAAATAGATCCTTCTAATTTGATTTTAAAAAAAACACTTTAAGACCTGTAATATATCATATTATGACAAAATCGGATTAATCATATCTTGGCTAATTAACATAATATTTAATATATATTTACTTATGATTTTATTTTATATATTTCAGGACCACCCGTAAACAACACGAGAAGATTAATCATAAGACCTCATGATTTTACGCAACACGTCATTTGACAACACGGTACTTTATGTACGCAACACGTCATTTGACAACATGGTACCATGGGTCAAGATTAATTCTGATCAACACGAATACGATAGGGTCTTTATTTATTTTATTTAAGCAACTAATTGTGGACCACTAACATCGGACTGCTAACTACGGACTAAGAAAATATTAAAAGTATTAAAAGTATATATATATATATATATATATATATATATATATATATATATATATATATATATATATATATATATATATATGTATGTAACGATTACTTGAAAAGAAAATATGTTGATATATTATATATATGGTTAGGTTCGTGATATCTATCGGAGACCAAGTCGAGTTAAATACCTTCAAGACAAAAGTGAGTATATAGTCCCACTTTTAAACTCTAAATATTTCGGGATGAGAATACATGCATTTTATGATTTACGTTATGGACAAAAGTGATTAAAAATATATATATTCTACGTTGAGTTGTACCACTGGCATACTTCCCTGTAACTTGGTAACTACTATTTACATGAGGTATTGTAAACGCGAATCCTGTTGATAGATCTATCGGGCCTGACAACCCCAACCGGACTGGACGACCAGTATTCAACGGTTGCACAGTACTTCGTTTCGGTGACTACACTTGGTACGGTGTAGTAAGATTTCATAATAAAGGGAATATGCGACGTTGATTAAATGTTAAGTATGGTTATCAAGTGCTCAATAACTTAGAATATTTTTATTAAAACGTTTATATATGAAATCTTGTGGTCTATATTCATAACGCTGCCGGCTTTAAACCTATATCTCACCAACTTTATGTTGACGTTTTAAGCATGTTTATTCTCGGGTGATAACTAAAACCTTTCGCTGCAACATGTTGAATTTAAGCAAGATCTTGAGTATGCATATTTGTGTCAAAAATAAAACTGCATATCGGAGGATTTGTAATGTAAAATATGTTAGAGGTCGTATATTTTATTATCACATGTAAAGTTTGTAAGTCTAAGATTATCGCTAAACGATAATCATTATTAAGTTGTTTAAACCTTGTATTTGTAATAAAAGATATGGTTTGTGTTGTAAAAACGAATGCAGTTTTTGAAAAATGTCGCATATAGAGGTCAATACCTCGCGATGAAATCATATGTTATTGTATTCGTCCTTATGGTTAAGGTCAGGTTATGACATGCGTTTGGTCTAAAAGTGTCGGGAAGTCGAAGATCTTTTCGCGAAAAATGGACATTTTGATCAGAACTGTCACAGGCCTTGTGCGCCCCGCACAGGTAGTGGTGCGCGCCGCGCACCCTTCTGTCCAGTTTAAAAATTTTTTTATTCCGCGTTTTTGGTTGGTTAACGGGTTGGGATGTTACACATTAACACTATACAACTTCGGAGTCCTAACATCATCAAAGTCTAAATGGAAATTTTCTAAAAGCTTAATGAGGATTAATGAAATGTCCCGTTCATATTGATTATAATCATTCCATATTAATTGATTTCGTCGCGAGGTTTAGACCTCTATATCATGCCCGTGACCCGCGGATACCGGTGACCCGCGGGTAATAATAATATATAACTTTTTATTAGAAAATCAAATACTTTTATTAATTATAAAACTATATGTACAAGCTATATGTATAATGACGTAAAAATTTAGTTTTTTTCTTGTATATAATATTATATATTTAATCATTAGTCAAATATTAGTAAAATAGCTTTTAAATTTAATAATTATAAGTATTAATTCGTGGGTAAATTTAGAAAAGTCTCATGTATTCACGGGTCGGGTTTTACCCGCGACGGGTAATATTTACCCGCGACCCGTCGGCGGGTATAGATTTTTACCCGTACCTATGCCCGCGGGTAAGATTTAATGATTTTACCCGCCCATCGCGGATCGGGTACCCGCGGGTCATGGGTTTTTTCTCGCCCATTGCCATCCCTATCTATATAAGACGTTTTTCAAAGACTGCATTCGATTTTAAAACAAACCATAACCTTTACAATAATACGACGATTATCAAATAATGATAATCTAGAATATAGCGTTTTTCACACGACCATTACATAATGGTTTACAATAATATTACACATCAACATAAGTCTTCGAATGCAGTTTTTAAACAATATTATACAAGCATGGACTCCAAATCTTGTCCTTAATTTAGTATGCAACAGCGGAAGCTCTTAATAATCACCTGAGAATAAAAATGCTTAAAACGTCAACAAAATTGTTGGTGAGTTATAGGTTTAACCTACATATTATTAAATCATAATAATAGACCACATGATTTCATTTTTATAACACATCTCTTATCTGGCATTTCGCAAACTGCATAGAGAAAAAAATCATTCATATGTTGAACACCTGGTAACCGACGTTAACTTAATGCATAGAATATCCCCAAAACAGAACCTCTCGTCTGTATAATAATCTCGAAGTACTAAACCATCCATAACCTGAATCGGGGTTGTTAAGCCCAATAGATCTATCTTTAGGATTCGCGTCAATTAGGGGTCATTTCCCTAATTCTTAGGCTACCAGACTTGAAGGGCGATATTCGAATTAATAATCCAACCATAGAATATAGTTTTGCGTACTTGTGTCTATTTTGTAAAACATTTATAAAGCTGCATGTATTCTCATCCCAAAATATTAGATTTTAAAAGTGGGACTATAACTCACTTTCACAGATTTTTACTTCGTCGGGAAGTAAGACTTGGCCACTGGTCGATTCATGAACCTATAACAAATATGTACATATATATCAAAGTATGTTCAAAATATATTTACAATATTTTTTAATACGTTTTAATGTTTTAAATATTTTCAGTCAGCTGTCCTCGTTAGTAACCTACAACTAGTTGTCCATAGTTAGATGTACAGAAATAAATTGATATATATTATCTTGAACCAATCCACGACCTAGTGTTTACACGTCTCAGGCTAGATCATAACTCAAAGTATATATATTTTTGGAATCAACCTCAACCCTGTATAGCTAACTCCAACATTACTGCATATAGAGTGTCTATGGTTGTTCCAAATAATATATATAGATGGGTCGATATGATGTGTCAAAACATTTGCATACGTGTCTATGGTATCCCAAGATTACATAATATATTAGAATACATGTATAATATAATATAAGTTAGCTAGGATATGATTTGTATAGATTTGTTACCAAATTTCACGTAGCTACAATAAGTAAAAATATCCAATTTTGTTTTACCTATAACTTCTTCGTTTAAAATCCGTTTTGAGTGAATCCAATTGCTATGGTTTCATATTGAAATTAAGTTTATGAATTTGTACAGAAAAAGTATAAGTTTATAGTCAGAAATACAGGTTACAAGTCATTTTTGTAAAGGTAGTCATTTCAGTCGAAAGAACGACGTCTAGATGACCATTTTGGAAAACATACTTCCACTTTGAGTTTAATCATGATTTTTGGATATAGTTTCATTTTCATAAGAAAAATCATTTTCCCATAAGAACAACTTTTAAATCAAAGTTTATCATAGTTTTTAATTAACTAACCCAAAACAGCCCGCGGTGTTACTACGACGGCGTATATCCAGTTTTCGGTGTTTTTCGTGTTTTCAGGTTTTAAATCATTAAGTTAGCATATCATATAGATATAGAACATGTGTTTAGTTGATTTTAAAAGTTAAGTTAGAAGGATTAACTTTTGTTTGCGAACAAGTTTAGAATTAACTAAACTATGTTCTAGTGATTACAAGTTTAAACCTTCGAATAAGGTAGTTTTATATATATGAATCGAATGATGTTATGAACATCATTACTACCTCAGGTTTTGTGTATAAACCTACTGGAAATGAGAAAAATGGATCTAGCTTCAAAGGATCCTTGGATGGCTTGAAGTTCTTGAAGCAGAATCATGACACGAAAACAAGTTCAAGTAAGATTTCCACTCGAAATAAGATTGTTATAGTTATAGAAATTGAATCAAAGTTTGAATATGAGTATTACCTTGTATTAGAAAGATATCTTACTATAAATAAGAAAGATTTCTTGAGGTTGGATGATCACTTTACAAGATTGGAAGTAAGCTAGCAAACTTGGAAGTATTCTTGATTTTATGAAACTAGAACTTATAGAATTTATGAAGAACACTTAGAACTTGAAGATAGAACTTGAGAGAGATCAATTTGATGAACAAAATTGATGAATGAAAGTGTTTGTAGGTGTTTTTGGTCGTTGGTATATGGATTAGATATAAAGGATGTGTAATTTTGTTTACATGTAAATAAGTCATGAATGATTACTAATATTTTTGTAATTTTATGAGATATTTCATGCTAGTTTCCAAATGATGATTCCCACATATATTTGGTGACTCACATAGGCTGCTAAGAGCTGAACATTGGAGTGTATATACCAATAGTACATACATCTAAAAGCTGTGTATTGTACGAGTACGAATACGGGTGCGTACGAGTAGAATTGTTGATGAAACTGAATGAGGATGTAATTGTAAGCATTTTTGTTAAGTAGAAGTATTTTGATAAGTGTCTTGAAGTCTTTCAAAAGTGTATAAATACATATTAAAACACTACATGTATATGCATTTTAACTGAGTCGTTAAGTCATCGTTAGTCATTACATGTAAATGTTGTTTTGAAGCCTTTAGGTTAACGATCCTGTTAAGTGTTGTTAACCCATTGTTTATTATATCAAATGAGATGTTAAATTATTAAATTATCATGATATTATGATATATTAATATAACTTAATATGATATATATACAATTAAATGTCGTTACAACGATAATCGTTACATATATGTCTCGTTTCGAAATCATTAAGTTAGTAGTCTTGTTTTTACATATGTAGTTCATTGTTAATATACTTAATGATATGTTTACTTATCATAATACCATGTTAGCTATATATATATCCATATATATGACATCATATAGTTTTTACAAGTTTTAACGTTCGTGAATCACCGGTCAACTTGGGTGGTCAATTGTCTATATAAAACCTATTTCAATTAATCAAGTCTTAACAAGTGTGATTGCTTAACATGTTGGAAACACTTAATCATATAAATATCAATTTCATTTAATATATATAAACATGGAAAAGTTCGGGTCACTACAGTACCTACCCGTTAAATAAATTTTGTCCCGAAATTTTAAGCAGTTGGAGGTGTTGACGTATCTTCTGGAAATAAGTACGGGTATTTCTTCTTCATCTGATCTTCTCATTCCCAGGTAAACTCGGGTCCTCTACGAGCATTCCATCGAACCTTAACAATTGGTATCTGGTTTTGCTTGAGCCTTTTAACCTCACGATCCATTATCTCGATGGGTTCTTTAATGAATTGTAGTTTTTCATTGATTTTAATTTCGTCTAAAGGAATAGTGAGATCTTCTTTAGCTAAGCACTTCTTTAGATTCGAGACGTGAAAGGTATTATGTACATTGGCTAGTTGTTGAGGTAATTCAAGTCGGTAGGCTACTGGTCCGACACGATCTAAAATCTTGAATGGTCCAATGTATCTTGGATTTAGTTTCCCCCGTTTACCAAATCGAACAACGCCTTTCCAAGGCGAAACCTTAAGCATGACCATCTCCCCAATTTCAAATTCTATATCTTTCCTTTAAGGTCCGCGTAGCTCTTTTGTCGACTCTGAGCGGTTTTCAACCGTTGTTGAATTTGGATGATTTTATCTGTAGTTTCTTGGATTATCTCCGGACCTGTAATCCGTCTATCCCCCAATTCATTCCAACAAATTGGAGATCTGCACTTTCTACCATAAAGTGCTTCGAACGGTGCCATTTCGATACTCGAGTGGTAACTATTGTTGTAGGAAAATTCTGCTAATGGTAGATGTCGATCCCAACTGTTTCCAAAATCAATAACACATGCTCGTAGCATGTCTTCAAGAGTCTGTATCATCCTTTCACTCTGCCCATCGGTTTGTGGATGATAGGCAGTACTCATGTCTAGACGAGTTCCCAATGCTTGTTGTAATGTCTGCCAAAACCTTGAAACAAATCTGCCATCCCTATCAGAGATAATAGAGATTGGTATTTCCATGTCTGGAGACGACTTCCTTCAAATACAGTCGTGCTAACTTCTCCATCTTGTCATCTTCTCTTATTGGCAGGAAGTGTGCTGATTTGGTGAGATGATCAACTATTACCCAAATAGTATCAAAACCACTTGCAGTCCTTGGAAATTTAGTGATGAAATCCATGGTAATGTTTTCCCATTTCCATTCCGGGATTTCGGGTTGTTGAAGTAGACCTGATGGTTTCTGATGCTCAGCTTTGACCTTAGAACACGTCAAACATTCCCCTATGTATTTAGCAACTTCGACTTTCATACATGGCCACCAAAAATGTTTCTTAAGATCTTTGTACATCTTCCCCGTTCCAGGATGTATTGAGTATCTGGTTTTATGAGCTTCTCTAAGTACCATTTCTCTCATATCTCCAAATTTTGGTACCCAAATTCTTTCAGCCCTATACCGGGTTCCGTCTTACCGAATATTAAGATGTTTCTCCGATCCTTTGGGTATTTCATCCTTTAAATTTCCCTCTTTTAAAACTCCTTGTTACGCCTCCTTTATTTGAGTAGTAAGGTTATTGTGAATCATTATATTCATAGCTTTTACTCGAATGGGTTCTCTGTCCTTTCTACTCAAAGCGTCGGCTACCACATTCGCCTTCCCCGGGTGGTAACGAATCTCAAATTCGTAATCATTCAACAATTCAATCCACCTGCGCTGCCTCTTGTTCAGTTGTTTCTGATTAAATATATGTTGAAGACTTTTGTGGTCGGTATATATAATACTTTTGACCCCATATAAGTAGTGCCTCCAAGTCTTTAATGCAAAAACAACAGCGCCTAATTCCAAATCGTGTGTCGTATAATTTTGCTCGTGAATCTTCAATTGTCTAGACGCATAAGCAATTACCTTCGTTCTTTGAGGAGTCACAATATATCACAAAATCATCCTTTCATTCAGGCAATGACAATATAGGTGCCGTAGTTAACTTTTTCTTCAACAATTGAAACGCTTTTTTTGTTCATCCTTCCATTCAAATTTCTTCCCTGTATGCGTTAATGCAGTCAAGGGTTTTGCTATTTCGGAACAATCTTGGATGAATCTTCTGTAGTAACCAGCCAGTTCTAAAAATTGGCGTATGTGCTTCGGAGTTTTAGGGGTTTCCCACTTTTCAACGGTCTCAATCTTTGCCGGATCCACCTGAATACCTTCTTTGTTCACTATGTGACCGAGGAATTGAACTTCTTCCAACCAAAATTCACACTTTGAAAACTTAGCGTACAGTTTTTCTTTCCTCAACAACTCTAGCACTTTTCTCAAATGTTCTTCGTGTTCTTGATCATTCTTTGAGTAGATAAGTATGTCATCAATGAAAACAATGACAAACTTGTCGAGATATGGCCCACACACACGGTTCATGAGGTCCATGAACACAACTGGTGCGTTAGTCAATCCAAATGGCATTACCATAAACTCGTAATGATTGTAACGCATTCTGAAAGCAGTCTTCGGAATACCGTCCTCCTTCACCCGCATTTGATGATACCCAGAACGTAAATTAATCTTCGAATAAACTGAAGAGCCTTGTAATTGATCAAATAAGTCGTCAATTCTTGGTAGTGGGTAACGGTTCTTGATGGTAAGTTTGTTCAACTCTCGGTAGTCGATACACAACCTGAATGTACCATCCTTCTTTTAGACAAACAAAACAGGAGCTCCGTATGGTGATGTACTTGGTCGTATGAGACCACGCTCTAGAAGTTCTTGTAATTGGCTTTGAAGTTCCTTCATTTCGCTGGGTGCGAGTCTGTATGGAGTACGAGCTATTGGTGCAGCTCCCGATACAAGATCTATTTGAAATTCAATGGATCGGTGTGGAGGTAATCCCGATAATTCTTTCGAAAATACATCGGGAAATTCTTTTACGACGGGAACATCATTGATGATCTTTTCTTCAGTTTGTACTTTCTCGACGTGTGCTAGAACAGCATAGCTACCCTTTCTTATTAGCTTTTGCGCCTTCAAATTACTAATAAGATTTAGCTTCTCGTTGCTCTTTTCTCCATACACCATTAAGGGTTTTTCTTCTTCTTGTACAATGCGAATTGCATTTTTAAAACATACGATCTCTGCTTTCACCTCTTTTAACCAGTCCATGCCGATTATCACATCAAAACTCCCTAACTCTACTGGTATCAAATCAATCTTAAATGTTTCGCTAACCAGTTTAATTTCTCGATTCCAACATATATTATCTGCTGCAATTAATTTACCGTTTGCTAATTCTAGTATAAACTTATTATCCAAAGGCGTCAATAGACAACTTAATTTAGCACAGAAATCCTTACTCATATAGCTTCTATCCGCACCCGAATCAAATAAAACATAAGCAGATGTATTGTCAATAAGAAACGTACCCGTAACAAGCTCCGGGTCTTCCTGTGCTTCAACCGCATTAATGTTGAAGACTCTTCCTCGGCCTTACCCATTATTATCCCCCTAATTTGGACACATATTTTTGTAATGGCCCTTCTTCCCGCATCTGAAACAGGTAATGTCTGCATAACTTGTTCCGACATTATTTGTTCCCTTAGCCATTGATCCGTAGATTTCGCACTTTGTTGCACCATGGCCCTTTCTATTACACTTAGTACACACTGCTGTACAGAGCCCAGTTGGATGGTTTCCTTCACATCTCTGGCAGAATTTCTGCCTCTTGTTGTTATTGTTGGGATTGTTGTTATTGTGGTTGTTATTGTTGTTGAAACGGTTGTTGTAGTTGTTGCTGGGGTGGTTGTTGTTGTTGCGTTTGTTGTTGCGAAAATTGGTGTGATTGTAGTTATCATTGTTGGGTTGATTATTGAAATTGTAACCCTTATCACTGGTTTCTTCCCAATTCCTCTTGACTTTTTACGTATGGGCTTCTTCGGCCTCCTGTTCTTTAATCAATTCCTCAATTTGATTTATAAGTTTATGAGCCATTCGACTTGCCTTTTGTATGGAGGCAGGCTCGTGTGAACCTATATCCTCTTGGATCCTTTCCGGTAACCCTTTTACAAATGCGTCGATTTTCTCTTTCTCATCTTCGAACGCTCCCGGACACAATAGGCACAACTCTGTGAATCGTCATTCGTACATGGTAATATCAAACCCTTGTGTTCGTAACCCTCTAAGCTCTACCTTGAGCTTATTGACCATGTTTTTGGGACGGTACTGCTCGTTCATTAAGTGTTTAAATGCTGACCACGGTAGTGCGTAAGCAGCATCTTGTCCCACTTGTTCGAGATAGGTATTCCACCATGTTAACGCAGTACCTGTGAAGGTATGCGTGGCGTACTTTACCATATCTTCCTCAGCACATTTGCTTATAGCAAATACAGATTCGACCTTTTCGGTCCATCGTTATAGTCCGACTGGTCCTTCAGTTCCATCGAATTCCAGAGGTTTACAGGCAGTGAAAGCCTTGTAGGAGCATCCTACACGGTTTCCTGTGGAGTTAACTCCACTGCTAGACCCTGAGTTATTGTTGTTTTGCATTGCAGCCTGTACTACATCTATATTTGCTGCAAGGAAAGCACGGAAGTCTTCCTCACTCATGTTCAAGTTCTGACGAGTAGTCGGTGCCATTTCTTTCAAAAATAGCCAAAAGAATTAAGTTAATCATATAGAATATTAAGAATAGTTAATAGTATTCCGTAGCATAATATGAACTCATTTATAAAAGCTTTTTCTTCATATTAGCGTTTTATAAGTTTTAATTCGGGTAATACCTACCCGTTAAGTTCATACTTAGTAGCTAACATACAATTTAACTACTACAATTCTATATGAAAACTGATTATAATAATATTTCACATTCAAACTTTTATACAATATTTTGTAAACTTACAATACCGCTATTTTACATATAGCATGAAATATAGCACATAAAAACTCTGATACAAAACAGTTGTGAAGACAATTCTAGTTAATACTCAAGTCGTTCAACAAAGGCAATAAAGACACGTAATTCATACGTCCAGAAACAAGTCATGCATTCTGGTTTTACTATGACTACTTCCCATCCTTGGTCTTGTGGAACATAACCGTTGTGACCGTTGACAAGACAGCATGTTGTAATGTCGTCAAAAGGACGAGGGTTTTGTAATGTCCAACAGCCCCATAATAATCTAAAAACCTTGTTTCTCATCTCAACTACCGAGTCCATCACTTGTGGGAATGTTTTATTTAAAAGTTGCAACCCAATATTCTTTTTCTCAATTTGATGAGAAGCGAACATTATTAACCCGTAAGCATAGCATGCTTCTTTATGTTGCATGTTAGAAGCTCTTTCTAACTCACGAAATCCTATGTTGGGATATGTTGAGTCAAAATAGGTTCTTAACACGTAGCATAAAATTGCATTTGGGTTCCCCGCATTTAACACTTTAAAGAAAACACGGCGTAACTTACGGTCTCCCCAATGTGATATACCCCACCTATCAAAGGAAAGCCTTTTATAAACTAAGGCATTTCTAGAAAGTCTTTCAAATGTTTGACAAGTTAATTTCGCCATAACTAAATGTGCTGATGAATTCTAACCGACTCTAGACAAGATTTCCTCAATCATATCCTCTGGTAGGTCTTCTAAAATATTCGGTTGTCTACCCTTAATGTCCATTTTGTTTTTATACTGTAAAATAGACAAGGATTAGATTCGTAAAAGATAATTAACAAACAATACAAGCAATTTTTACATAGAACATAAAAGTACAAGCACACTATATTACATATATTACACAACATGATTACAACTCTTTAATCCGACTCACTCGTTTCTTCTTCTTCGGACTTGGTTTGTTTTGCTAATTTCCTAGGGATATATGATGCTCCCCTAATACGAGATGTCGTTTTCCACAATGGTTTAGAAAAACCTGGTGGTTTAGAGGTTCCCGGGTCATTGTTACATTTTAGGAAATACGGATGTTGTCGATACATATAAAGTTCATCGGGGTTGGAATCGGGTTTCTCTATTTTTATACCTTTTCCCTTATTATTTTCTTTCGCTTTATTAAATTGGGTCGAGGTAATTTCTATAACATCATCGGAATCCTCATCGGGATCAGATTCATCGGAAAATTGATAATCTTCCCAATATTTTGATTCCTGGGCGGAAACACCATTGACCATTATTAACTTTGGTCCGTTGGTTGAGGATTTTTTTTTTATTTAATCGATTTACTATAGGTATCAATATTTCTTCTTCCGGAACCTCTTCTTCTTCCGGTTCCTCCTCTTCTGATTCCTCTTCTTCCGGCTCCTCTTCTTCTGGTTCCTCTTCTTCCGGTTCCTCTTCTTCGGGAATTTGTGAATCTTTCCAAATTATATTCGACTCTTCATTATTATTAGGTGAGTCGATGGGATTTGTACTAGTGGTAGACATCTATCACACAATATCAAACACATTAAGAGGTTAATATATCACATAATATTTACATGTTAATAATACATAGTTTCCAACAAAAGTGTTAAGCAATCGTTTTTAAAGAAAAAATGGTCGAAGTCCAGACTCACTAATGTATCCTAGCAAACTCAATAAGACACAATAATGAAAATTTCTGGTTCTCTAAGACCAACGCTCGGATACCAACTGAAATCTCCCGTTCATATTGATTATAAACGTTCCATATTAATTGATTTCGTCGCGAGGTTTTGACCTCTATATGAGACGTTTTTCAAAGACTGCATTCGATTTTAAAACAAACCATAACCTTTAAAATATTACGATGATTATCAAATAATGATAATCTAGAATATAGCATTTTTCACACGACCATTACATAATGGTTTACAATAATATTACACATCAACATAAGTCTTCGAATGAAGTTTTTAAACAATATTATACAAGCATGGACTCCAAATCTTGTCCTTAATTTAGTATGCAATAGCGGAAGCTCTTAATAATCACCTGAGAATAAGCATGCTTAAAACGTCAACAAAATTGTTGGTGAGTTATAGGTTTAACCTACATATTACTAAATCATAATAATAGACCACAAGATTTCATTTTTATAACACATATCTTATCAGGCATTTCGCAAACTGCATAGAGAAAAAAATCATTCATATGTTGAACACCTGGCAACCGACGTTAACTTAATGCATAGAATATCCCCAAAACAGAACCTCTCGTCTGTATAATAATCTCGAAGTACTAAACCATCCATAACCTGAATGGGGGTTGTTAAGCCCAATAGATCTATCTTTAGGATTCACGTCAATTAGGGGCCATTTCCCTAATTCTTAAGCTACCAGACTTGAAGGGCAATATTCGGTTTAATAATCCAACCATAGAATGTAGTTTTGCGTACTTGTGTCTATTTTGTAAAACATTTATAAAGCTGCATGTATTCTCATCCCAAAATATTAGATTTTAAAAGTGGGACTATAACTCACTTTCACAGATTTTTACTTCGTCGGGAAGTAAGACTTGGCCACTGGTCGATTCACGAACCTATAACAAATATGTACATATATATCAAAGTATGTTCAAAATATATTTACAACATTTTTTAATACGTTTTAATGTTTTAAATATTTTCAGTCTGCTGTCCTCGTTAGTAACCTACAACTAGTTGTCCATAGTTAGATGTACAGAAATAAATTGATATATATTATCTTGATCCAATCCACGACCCAGTGTATACACGTCTCAGGCTAGATCACAACTCAAAGTATATATATTTTTGGAATCAACCTCAACCCTGTATAGGTAACTCCAACATTACTGCATATAGAGTGTCTATGGTTGTTCCAAATAATATATATAGATGGGTCGATATTGTAGTGACCCGAACTTTTCCATGTTTATATATATATTAAATGAAATTTTTATTTACATGATTAAGTGTTTCCAACATGTTAAGCAATCAAACTTGTTAAGACTTGATTAATTGAAATATGTTTCATATAGACAATTGACCACCTAAGTTGACAGGTGATTCACGAACGTTAAAACTTGTAAAAACTATATGATGACATATATATGGATATATATATAGTTAAAATGATATTATGATAAGTAAACATATCATTAAGTATATTAACAATGAACTACATATGTAAAAACAAGACTACTAACTTAATGATTTTGAGACGAGACATACATGTAACGATTATCGTTGTAACGATATTTAATGTATATATATCATATTAAGAGATATTTATACATCATAATATCATGATAATATAATAATTTAAAATCTCATTTGATATTATAAACATTGGGTTAACAACCCTTAACAAGATCGTTAACCTAAAGGTTTCAAAACAACACTTACATGTAACGACTAACGATGACTTAACGACTCACTTAAAATGTATATACATGTAGTGTTTTAATATGTATTCATACACTTTTGAAAGACTTAAATACACTTATCAAAATACTTCTACTTAACAAAAATTCTTACAATTACATCCTCGTTCAGTTTCATCAACAATTCTACTCGTATGCACCCGTATTCGTACTCGTACAATACACAGCTTTTAGATGTATGTACTATTGGTATATACACTCCAATGATCAGCTTTTAGCAGCCCATGTGAGTCACCTAACACATGTGGGAACCATCATTTGGCAACTAGCATGAAATATCTCATAAAATTACAAAAACATGAGTAATCATTCATGACTTATTTACATGAAAACAAAATTACATATCCTTTATATCTAATCCATACACCAACGACCAAAAACACCTACAAACACTTTCATTCTTCAACTTTCTTCATCTAATTGATCTCTCTCAAGTTCTATCTTCAAGTTCTAGGTGTTCTTCATAAATTCCAAAAGTTCTAGTTTCATAAAATCAAGAATACTTCCAAGATTGCAAGTTTACTTCCAATTTTTCTAAATCCATTCCAAGTAATCATCCAAGATCAAGAAACCTTTGCTACTTACAGTAGGTTATCTTTCTAATACAAGGTAATAATCATATTCAAACTTTAATTCAATTTCTATAACTATAACAAACTTATTTCGAGTGAAAATCTTACTTGAAATTGTTTTCGTGTCATGATTCTGCTTCAAGAACTTTCAAGCCATCCAAGGATCCTTTGAAGCTAGATCTATTTTTTTCATTTCCAGTAGGTTTATCCAAGGAACTTGAGGAAGTAATGATGTTCATAACATCATTCGATTCATACATATAAAGCTATCTTATTCGAAGATTTAAACTTGTAATCACTAGAACATAGTTTAGTTAATTCTAAACTTGTTCGCAAATAAAAGTTAATCCTTCTAACTTGACTTTTAAAATCAACTAAACACATGTTCTATATCTATATGATATTCTAACTTAATGATTTAAAACCTGGAAACACGAAAAACACCGTAAAACCGGATTTACGCCGTCGTAGTAACACCGCGGGCTGTTTTGGGTTAGTTAATTAAAAACTATGATAAACTTTGATTTAAAAGTTGTTATTCTGGGAAAATGATTTTTATTATGAACATGAAACTAGACGTCGTTCTTTCGACTGAAATGACTACCTTTACAAAAACGACTTGTAACTTTTTTTTCTGACTATAACCCTATACTTTTTCTGTTTAGATTCATAAAATAGAGTTCAATATGAAACCATAGCAATTTGATTCACTCAAAACGGATTTAAAATGAAGAAGTTATGGGTAAAACAAGATTGGATAATTTTTCTCATTTTAGCTACGTGAAAATTGGTAACAAATCTATTCCAACCATAACTTAATCAACTTGTATTGTATATTATGTAATCTTGAGATACCATAGACACGTATACAATGTTTCAACCTATCATGTCGACACATCTATATATATTTCGGAACAACCATAGACACTCTATATGTGAATGTTGGAGTTAGCTATACAGGGTTGAGGTTGATTCCAAAATATATATAGTTTGAGTTGTGATCAATACTGAGATACGTATACACTGGGTCGTGGATTGATTCAAGATAATATTTATCGATTTATTTCTGTATATCTAACTGTGGACAACTAGTTGTAGGTTACTAACGAGAACAGCTGACTTAATAAACTTAAAACATCAAAATATATTAAAAGTGTTGTAAATATATTTTGAACATACTTTGATATATATGTATATATTGTTATAGGTTCGTTAATCAACCAGTGGCCAAGTCTTACTTCCCGACGAAGTAAAAATCTGTGAAAGTGAGTTATAGTCCCACTTTTAAAATCTAATATTTTTGGGATGAGAATACATGCAAGTTTTATAAATGATTTACAAAATAGACACAAGTACGTGAAACTACATTCTATGGTTGAATTATTGAAATCGAATATGCCCCTTTTTATTAAGTCTGGTAATCTAAGAATTAGGGAACAGACACCCTAATTGACGTGAATCCTAAAGATAGATCTATTGGGCCTAACAAACCCCATCCAAAGTACCGGATGCTTTAGTACTTCGAAATTTATATCATATCCGAAGGGTGTCCCGGAATGATGAGGATATTCTTATATATGCAGCTTGTTAATGACGGTTACCAGGTGTTCACCATATGAATGATTTTTATCTCTATGTATGGGATGTGTATTGAAATATGAAATCTTGTGGTCTATTGTTACGATTTGATATATATAGGTTAAACCTATAACTCACCAACATTTTTGATGACGTTTAAAGCATGTTTATTCTCAGGTGAATACTAAGAGCTTCTGCTGTTGCATACTAAAATAAGGACAAGATTTAGAGTCCATGTTTGTATGATATTGTGTAATAACTGCATTCAAGAAACTGATTTCGATGTAACATATTTGTATTGTAAACCATTATGTAATGGTCGTGTGTAAACAGGATATTTTAATTATCATTATTTGATAATCTACGTAAAGCTTTTTAGACTTTTATTTATGAAATAAAGGTTATGGTTTGTTTTAAAAATGAATGCAGTCTTTGAAAAACGTCTCATATAGAGGTCAAAACCTCGCAACGAAATCAATTAATATGGAACGTTTTTAATCAATAAGAACGGGACATTTCAGTTGGTATCAGAGCGTTGGTCTTAGAGAACCAGAAAATTTGCATTAGTGTGTCTTATCGAGTTTGTTAGGATGCATTAGTGAGTCTGGACTTCGACCGTGTTTTCTTTAAAAATGATTGCTTAACATTTTTGTTGGAAACTATATATTATTAACATGTATATATTATGTGATATATTAATCTCTTAACATGTTTGATATTGTGTGATAGATGTCTACCTCTAGCACAAATCCCATTGACTCACCTAATAATAACGAAGAGTCAAATATATATTGGACTGATTCACAAGTTCCCGAAGAGGAACCGGAAGAAGAATCAGAACCGGAAGAAGAATCAGAACCGGAAGAGGAGGAACCGGAGGAGGAAATAGAATCGGTGGGGGAAATAATAAAACAGTTATGTAAAAGAAAATCCTCAACCAACCGACCAAGGTTAATTATGATCAATGGTGTTTCCGCCAAGGAAGCAAAATATTGGGAGGATTACCAATTCTCCGATGAATCGGATTCCAACGAGAATTCTGATGATGTTATAGAAATTACCCCAACTGAATTTAAAAAAGCAAAAGAAAATAATAAGGGTAAGGGCATAAAAATAGAGAAATCTAATTCCAACCCAGATGAACTTTATATGTATCGTCAACCCCCGAAGTCCTTAAGTTGTAACAATGACCCGGGAACCTCTAAACCACCATGTTTTTCTAAACCGTTGTGGAAAACGACAGCTCGTATTAGGGGAACATCATATATTCCTAGAAACTTAGCAAAATGAACCAAAACCGAAGAAGAAGAAACGAGCGAGTCGGAATAAGATAGTTGTATTCCTGTAGTGTAATATATGTAATATAGTGTGCTTATGCTTTATGATATATGTAAAAATTGCTTGTATTAATAAGTATTTTTTTTATTAATCTAACTCTTGTCTATTTTACAGTATAAAAACACAAAATGGATAGACAACCCAATATTTTAAGAGACCTACCCGGAGACATGATTGATGAAATCTTGTCTAGAGTCGGTCAGAATTCTTCGGCACAACTATTTACGGCGAAATCAGTTTGTAAGACATTCGATGAACGTTCCAAGAATGTCTTGGTTTATAAGAGACTTTCGTTTGAAAGATGGGGGATATCACATTGGGAAACCCATAAGTTACGATGTGTTTACTTTGACGCATATATTGCGGGGAACCCAAATGCTATTTTACGCAACGGGTTAAGAAATTATTTTGACTCAATGTATCCGAATATAGGACTTCATGATTTAGAAAAAGCTGCTAACATGCAACATAAAGAAGCATGCTATGCTTACGGGTTAGTAATGTTCGCTTCTCACCAAAGTGAGAAAAAGAATATCGGGCTACAACTATTAAATAAAACGTTCCCACAAATGACGGAGTCGGTAATTGGGGTAAGAAATGAGGTTTTTAGGTTATTACGAGACTGTTGGTCATTACGTAACCCTCGTCCCTTTGACGACGTTACAACACGCTGTCTTATTAACTGCCATAACGGTTATGTTCCACAAGACCAAGGATGGGAAGTAGTCCTAGTAAAACCATAATGCATGACTTGTTTCTGGACGTATGAATTACGTGTCTTTATTGCCTTTGCTGAACGACTTGCGTACTAGCTAGAATTATCTTCACAACTATCTTGTATCAAAGTTATTGTGTGCTATATTTCATGCTTTATGTAAAATAAGTGGTATTGTAAGTTTGTAAAATATTGTATAAAAGTTTGAACGCGAAATATTATTATAATCAGTTTTTCATATAGAATTGTAGTAGTTGAATTGTATATTAGCTACTAAGTATGAACTTAACGGGTAGGTACTACCCGAATTTAAACTTATAAAACGCTAATATGAAGAAAAAGCTTTTATAAATGAGTTCATATTATGCTACGAAATACTATTAACTACTCTTAATATTCTGTATGATTAACTTGTTCCATTTGACTATTTTGAAGGAAATGGCACCGACTACTCAACACACCGTGAATATGAATGAAGAGGAATTTCGTACTTTTTTAGCTTCAAACATAGCCGCAGTACAGGCTGCGCTACATACCAAGAATAACCTTGGATCTAGCAGTACAGGAAATCATGTAGGATGCACCTACAAAGAATTCACTGCCTGCAAACCTTTGGAATTTGATGGAACCGAAGGACCGATCGGATTGAAACGGTGGACCGAGAAGGTCGAATCGGTGTTTGCCATAAGTAAGTGTACTGAAGAGGACAAAGTGAAGTACGCTATGCATACCTTCACAGGTTCTGCGTTAACATGGTGGAATACCTATCTAGAGCAAGTGGGACAAGATGATGCGTACGCACTACCGTGGTCAGCATTCAAGCACTTGATGAACGAGAAGTACCGTCCCAGAACCGAGGTCAATAAGCTCAAGACAGAACTTAGAGGGTTACGAACCCAAGGATTTGATATTACCACGTACGAAAGACGATTCACAGAATTGTGCCTATTGTGTCCAGGAGCGTTCAAAGATGAGGAAGAGAAGATCGACGCATTTGTGAAAGGATTACCGGAAAGAATCCAAGAAGATATAAGTTCACACGAGCCCGTCTCCATACAACAGGCATGTAGAATGGCTCACAAACTAGTGAACCAGATTGAGGAAAGAATTAAAGAACAGACGGCTGAAGAGGCCAATGTGAAGCAAGTCAAAAGAAAGTGGGAGGAAAACGGTGATAAGAATCACCAATACAACAACAACAGCAATTACAATAATAATCGCAACAATTATCCCAACAATCGCAACATTAATCGCAACTACAACAAACGGCCCAACAACAACAACAACAACAACAACAACAACAACAACAACAACAACAACTACAACAATCATCCCAACAACAATAACAATCGCAACAACAACAACAATCAGAAGCAGCTATGCCAAAGGTGTGAAAAGTATCACTCGGGGTTCTGCACCAAATTTTGCAACAAGTGTAAAAGAAATGGTCATAGCGCGGCAAAGTGTAAGGTCTACGGACCAGGGGTTAACAGAACGAAAGGAACAAATGGTGTCGAAACAAGTAATGGCGGAGCAAGTAGTGTCGGAGCAAGTTATGCCAATGTAGTTTGTTATAAATGTGGAAAACTGGGCCACATTATTAGAAATTGCCTGAACCAGGAGAACACGAATGGACAAGGCCACGGAAGAGTTTTTAATATTAATGCGGCAGGGCACAGGATGACCCGGAGCTTGTTACGGGTACGTTTCTTATTGACAATAAATATGCTTACGTTTTATTTGATTCGAGTGCGGATAGAAGCTATATGAGTAGAGATTTTTGTGCTAAATTAAGTTGTCCATTGACGCCGTTGGATAGTAAATTTTTACTCGAATTAGCAAACGGTAAATTAATTTCAGCAGATAATATATGCCGGAATCGAGAAATTAAACTGGGTAGCGAAATATTTAAGATTGACTTGATACCAGTAGAGTTAGGGAGTTTTGATGTGATAATCGGTATGGACTGTTTGAAAGAAATGAAAGCAGAGATCATTTGTTACAAAAATGCAATTCGCATTATACGAGAAAAAGAAAAACCCTTAATGGTGTACGGAGAAAAGGGCAACATGAAGCTACATCTTATTAGTAATTTGAAGGCACAAAAACTAATAAGAAAAGGTTGCTATGCTGTTCTAGCACACGTCGAGAAAGTACAAACTGAAGAAAAGAGCATCAATGATGTTCCCGTCGCAAAAGAATTTCCCGATGTATTTCCGAAAGAATTACCGGGACTACCTCCACATCGATCTGTTGAATTTCAAATAGATCTTGTACCAGGAGCTGCACCAATAGCTCGTTCTCCTTATAGACTCGCACCCAGCGAGATGAAAGAACTTCAAAGCCAACTGCATGAACTATTAGAACGTGGTTTCATTCGACCAAGCACATCACCATGGGGAGCTCCTATTTTGTTTGTCAAGAAGAAGGATGGTACATTTAGGTTGTGTATTGACTACAGAGAGTTGAACAAACTTACCATCAAAAACCGTTATCCACTGCCGAAAATTGATGACTTAATTGATCAACTACAAGGCTCGTCAGTTTATTCGAAGATCGATTTACGTTCTGGATATCATCAAATGCGAGTAAAGGAGGATGATATTCCAAAAACTGCTTTTAGGACGCGTTATGGTCATTACGAGTTTATGGTTATGCCGTTTGGATTGACTAACGCACCAGCTGTGTTCATGGACCTTATGAACCGAGTGTGTGGGCCATATCTTGACAAGTTTGTCATTGTTTTCATCGATGACATACTTATTTACTCAAAGAATGATCAAGAGCACGAAGAACATTTGAGAAAAGTGCTAGAAGTATTGAGGAAAGAAAAACTGTACGCTAAGTTTTCAAAGTGTGCATTTTGGTTGGAAGAAGTTCAATTCCTCGGTCACATAGTGAACAAAGAAGGTATCCAGGTAGACCCGGCAAAGATCGAAACCGTTGAAAAGTGGAAAACCCCGAAAACTCCGAAACACATACGCCAGTTTTTAGGACTAGCTGGTTACTACAGAAGGTTCATCCAAGACTTTTCCAGAATAGCAAAACCCTTGACTGCATTAACGCATAAAGGGAAGAAATTTGAATGAAAGGATGAACAAGAGAAAGCATTTCAGTTATTGAAGAAAAAGCTAACTACGACACCTATATTGTCAATGCCTGAAGGGAATGATGATTTTGTGATTTATTGTGACGCATCAAAGCAAGGTCTCGGTTGTGTATTAATGCAACGAACGAAGGTGATTGCTTATGCGTCTAGACAATTGAAGATTCACGAACAAAATTATACGACGCATGATTTGGAATTAGGCGCGGTTGTTTTTGCATTAAAGACTTGGAGGCACTACTTATATGGGGTCAAAAGTATTATATATACCGACCACAAAAGTCTTCAGCACATATTTAATCAGAAACAACTGAATATGAGGCAGCGTAGGTGGATTGAATTGTTGAATGATTATGACTTTGAGATTCGTTACCACCCGGGGAAGGCAAATGTGGTAGCCGACGCCTTAATCAGGAAGGACAGAGGACCCATTCGAGTAAAATCTATGAATATAATGATTCACAATAACCTTACTACTCAAATAAAGGAGGCGCAACAAGGAGTTTTAAAAGAGGGAAATTTAAAGGATGAAATACCCAAAGGATCGGAGAAGCATCTTAATATTCAGGAAGACGGAACCCGGTATAGGGCTGAAAGGATTTGGGTACTAAAATTTGGAGATATGAGAGAAATGGTACTTAGAGAAGCTCATAAAACCAGATACTCAATACATCCTGGAACGGGGAAGATGTACAAAGATCTTAAGAAACATTTTTGGTGGCCATGTATGAAAGTCGAAGTTGCTAAATACATAGGGGAATGTTTGGCGTGTTCTAAGGTCAAAGCTGAGCATCAGAAACCATCAGGTCTACTTCAACAACCCGAAATCCCGGAATGGAAATGGGAAAACATTACCATGGATTTCATCACTAAATTTCCAAGGACTGCAAGTGGTTTTGATACTATTTGGGTAATAGTTGATCATCTCACCAAATCAGCACACTTCCTGCCAATAAGAGAAGATGACAAGATGGAGAAGTTAGCACGACTGTATTTGAAGGAAGTCGTCTCCAGACATGGAAATACCAATCTCTATTATCTCTGATAGGGATGGCAGATTTGTTTCAAGGTTTTGGCAGACATTACAACAAGCATTGGGAACTCGTCTAGACATGAGTACTGCCTATCATCCACAAACTGATAGGCAGAGTGAAAGGACGATACAAACGCTTGAAGACATGCTACGAGCATGTGTTATTGATTTTGGAAACAGTTGGGATCGACATCTACCGTTAGCAGAATTTTCCTACAACAACAGCTACCATTCAAGCATTGAGATGGCGCCGTTTGAAGCACTTTATGGTAGAAAGTGTAGGTCTCCAATTTGTTGGAGTGAAGTGGGGGATAGATAGATTACGGGTTCGGAGATAATACAAGAAACTACCGAGAAGATCATCCAAATTCAACAACGGTTGAAAACCGCCCAAAGTCGACAAAAGAGCTACGCTGACATTAAAAGAAAAGATATAGAATTTGAAATTGGAGAGATGGTCATGCTTAAAGTTGCACCTTGGAAAGGCGTTGTTCGATTTGGTAAACGAGGGAAATTAAATCCAAGGTACATTGGACCATTCAAGATTATTGATCGTGTCGGACCAGTAGCTTACCGACTTGAGTTACCTCAACAACTCACGGCTGTACATAACACTTTCCACGTCTCGAATTTGAAGAAATGTTTTGCTAAAGAAGATCTCACTATTCCGTTAGATGAAATCCAAATCAACGAAAAACTTCAATTTATTGAAGAACCCGTCAAAATAATGGATCGTGAGGTTAAAAGACTTAAGCAAAACAAGATACCAATTGTTAACGTTCGATGGAATGCTCGTAGAGGAACCGAGTTCACCTGGGAATGAGAAGATCAGATGAAGAAGAAATACCTGCATTTATTTCCAGAAGATACGTCAACACCTCCAACTACTTAAAATTTCGGGACGAAATTTATTTAACGGGTAGGTATTGTAGTGACCCGAACTTTTCCATGTTTATATATATATATATATATATATATATATATATATATATATATATATATATATTAAATGAAATTGTTATTTACATGATTAAGTGTTTCCAACATGTTAAGCAATCAAACTTGTTAAGACTTGATTAATTGAAATAGGTTTCATATAGACAATTGACCACCTAAGTTGACCGGTGATTCACGAACGTTAAAACTTGTAAAAACTATATGATGACATATATATGGATATATATATATATAGTTAACATGATATTATGATAAGTAAACATATCATTAAGTATATTAACAATGAACTACATATGTAAAAACAAGACTACTAACTTAATGATTTTGAGACGAGACATATATGTAACGATTATCGTTGTAACAACATTTAATGTATATATATATCATATTAAGAGATATTTATACATCATAATATCATGATAATATAATAATTTAAAATCTCATTTGATATTATAAACATTGGGTTAACAACCCTTAACAAGATCGTTAACCTAAAGGTTTCAAAACAACACTTACATGTAACGACTAACGATGACTTAACGACTCAGTTAAAATGTATATACATGTAGTGTTTTAATATGTATTCATACACTTTTGAAAGACTTCAAGACACTTATCAAAATACTTCTACTTAACAAAAATGCTTAGAATTACATCCTCGTTCAGTTTCATCAACAATTCTACTCGTATACACCCGTATTCGTACTCGTATAAAACATAGCTTTTAGATGTATGTACTATTGGTATATACACTCCAATGATCAGCTCTTAGCAGCCCATGTGAGTCACCTAACACATGTGGGAACCATCATTTGGCAACTAGCATGAAATATCTCATAAAATTACAAAAATATGAGTAATCATTCATGACTTATTTACATGAAAACAAAATTACATATCCTTTATATCTGATCCATACACCAACGACCAAAAACACCTACAAACACTTTCATTCTTCAATTTTCTTCATCTAATTGATCTCTCTCAAGTTCTATCTTCAAGTTCTAAGTGTTCTTCATAAATTCCAAAAGTTCTAGTTTCATAAAATCAAGAATACTTCCAAGATTGCAAGTTTACTTCCAAGTTTTCTAAATCCATTCCAAGTAATCATCCAAGATCAAGAAACCTTTGTTACTTACAGTAGGTTATCTATCTAATACAAGGTAATAATCATATTCAAACTTTAATTCAATTTCTATAACTATAACAAACTTATTTCGAGTGGAAATCTTACTTGAAATTGTTTTCGTGTCATGATTCTGCTTCAAGAAATTTCAAGCCATCCAAGGATCCTTTGAAGCTAGATCTATTTTTTTCATTTCCAGTAGGTTTATCCAAGGAACTTGAGGAAGTAATGATGTTCATAACATCATTCGATTCATACATATAAAGCTATCTTATTCGAAGATTTAAACTTGTAATCACTAGAACATAGTTTAGTTAATTCTAAACTTGTTCGCAAATAAAAGTTAATCCTTCTAACTTGACTTTTAAAATCAACTAGACACATGTTCTATATCTATATGATATTCTAACTTAATGATTTAAAACCTGGAAACACGAAAAACACCGTAAAACCGGATTTACGCCGTCGTAGTAACACCGCGGGCTGTTTTGGGTTAGTTAATTAAAAACTATGATAAACTTTGATTTAAAATTTGTTATTCTGGGAAAATGATTTTTATTATGAACATGAAACTAGACGTCGTTCTTTCGACTGAAATGACTACCTTTACAAAAACGACTTGTAACTTTTTTTTCTGACTATAACCCTATACTTTTTCTGTTTAGATTCATAAAATAGAGTTCAATATGAAACCATAGCAATTTGATTCACTCAAAACGGATTTAAAATGAAGAAGTTATGGGTAAAACAAGATTGGATAATTTTTCTCAATTTAGCTACGTGAAAATTGGTAACAAATCTATTCCAACCATAACTTAATCAACTTGTATTGTATATTATGTAATCTTGAGATACCATAGACACGTATACAATGTTTCGACCTATCATGTCGACACATCTATATATATTTCGGAACAACCATAGACACTCTATATGTGAATGTTGGAGTTAGGTATACAGGGTTGAGGTTGATTCCAAAATATATATAGTTTGAGTTGTGATCAATACTGAGATACGTATACACTGGGTCGTGGATTGATTCAAGATAATATTTATCGATTTATTTCTGTACATCTAACTGTGGACAACTAGTTGTAGGTTACTAACGAGGACAGCTGACTTAATAAACTTAAAACATCAAAATATATTAAAAGTGTTGTAAATATATTTTGAACATACTTTGATATATATGTATATATTGTTATAGGTTCGTGAATCAACCAGTGGCCAAGTCTTACTTCCCGACGAAGTAAAAATCTGTGAAAGTGAGTTATAGTCCTACTTTTAAAATCTAATATTTTTGGGATGAGAATACATGCAGGTTTTTTAAATGATTTACAAAATAGACACAAGTACGTGAAACTACATTCTATGGTAGAATTATCGAAATCGAATATGCCCCTTTTTATTAAGTCTGGTAATCTAAGAATTAGGGAACAGACACCCTAATTGACGCGAATCCTAAAGATAGATCTATTGGGCCTAACAAACCCCATCCAAAGTACCGGATGCTTTAGTACTTCGAAATTTATATCATATCCGAAGGGTGTCCCGGAATGATGGGGATATTCTTATATATGCATCTTGTTAATGACGGTTACCAGGTGTTCACCATATGAATGATTTTTATCTCTATGTATGGGATGTGTATTGAAATATGAAATCTTGTGGTCTATTGTTACGATTTGATATATATAGGTTAAACTTATAACTCACCAACATTTTTGTTGACGTTTAAAGCATGTTTATTCTCAGGTGAATACTAAGAGCTTCCGCTGTTGCATACTAAAATAAGGACAAGATTTGGAGTCCATGTTTGTATGATATTGTGTAAAAACTGCATTCAAGAAACTGATTTTGATGTAACATATTTGTATTGTAAACCATTATGTAATGGTCGTGTGTAAACAGGATATTTTAATTATCATTATTTGATAATCTACGTAAAGCTTTTTAAACATTTATTTATGAAATAAAGGTTATGGTTTGTTTTAAAAATGAATGCAGTCTTTGAAAAACGTCTCATATAGAGGTCAAAACCTCGCAACGAAATCAATTAATATGGAACGTTTTTAATCAATAAGAACGGGACATTTCAGATATGATATGTCAAAACATTTGCATACGTGTCTATGGTATTCCAAGATTACATAATATATTAGAATACATGTATAATACAATATAAGTTAGCTAGGATATGATTTGTATAGATTTGTTACCAATTTTCACGTAGCTACAACAAGTAAAAATAACCAATCTTGTTTTACCCATAACTTCTTCGTTTTTAATTTGTTTTGAGTGAATCCAATTGCTATGGTTTCATATTGAACTTAATTTTATGAATATTTACAGAAAAAATATAAGTTTATAGTCAGAAATACAGGTTACAAGTCATTTTTGTAAAGGTAGTCATTTCAGTCGAAAGAACGACGTCTAGATGACCATTTTGGAAAACATACTTCCACTTTGAGTTTAATTATGATTTTTGGATATAGTTTCGTGTTCATAAGAAAAATCATTTTCCCAGAAGAACAACTTTTAAATCAAAGTTTATCATAGTTTTTAATTAACTAACCCAAAACAGCCCGCGGTGTTACTACGACGGCCTATATCCAGTTTTACGGTATTTTTCGTGTTTTCAGGTTTTAAATCATTAAGTTAGCATATCATATAGATATAGAACATGTGTTTAGTTGATTTTAAAAGTAAATTTAGAAGGATTAACTTTTGTTTGCGAACAAGTTTAGAATTAACTAAACTATGTTCTAGTGATTACAAGTTTAAACCTTCGAATAAGGTAGTTTCATATATATGTATCGAATGATGTTATGAACATCATTACTACCTCAGGTTTTGTGGATAAACCTATTGGAAATGAGAAAAATATATCTAGCTTCAAAAAATCCTTGGATGGCTTGAAAGTTCTTGAAGCAGAATCATGACACGAAAACAAGTTCAAGTAAGATTTCCACTCGAAATAAGATTGTTATAGTTATAGAAATTGAATCAAAGTTTGAATATGAGTATTACCTTGTATTAGAAAGATATGTTACTGTAAATAAGAAAGATTTCTTGAGGTTGGATGATCACTTTACAAGATTGGAAGTAAGCTAGCAAACTTGGAAGTATTCTTGATTTTATGAAACTAGAACTTATAGAATTTATGAAGAACACTTAGAACTTGAAGATAGAACTTGAGAGAGATCAATTTAATGAAGAAAATTGATTAATAAAAGTGTTTGTAGGTGTTTTTGGTCGTTGGTATATGGATTAGATATAAAGGATGTGTAATTTTGTTTACATGTAAATAAGTCATGAATGATTACTAATATTTTTGTAATTTTATGAGATATTTCATGCTAGTTGCCAAATGATGGTTCCCACATGTGTTAGGTGACTCACATGGGATGCTAAGAGCTGATCATTGGAGTGTATATACCAATAGTACATACATCTAAAAGCTATGTATTATACGAGTACGAATACGGGTGCATACGAGTAGAATTGTTGATGAAACTGAATGAGGATGTAATTGTAAGCATTTTTGTTAAGTAGAAGTATTTTGATAAGTATCTTGAAGTCTTTCAAAAGTGTATAAATATATATTAAAACACTACATGTATATACATTTTAACTGAGTCGTTAAGTCATCGTTAGTCGTTACATGTAAATGTTGTTTTGAAGCCTTTAGGTTAACGATCCTGTTAAGTGTTGGTAACCCATTGTTTATTATATCAAATGAGATGTTAAATTATTACAGTATCATGATATTATGATATATTAATATATCTTAATATGATATATATATATATACAATTAAATGTCGTTACAACGATAATCGTTACATATATGTCTCGTTTCAAAATCATTAAGTTAGTAGTCTTGTTTTTACATATGTAGTTCATTGTTAATATACTTAATATCACACCCCCAGTTAGGGCCTGGGCGAAATGTGATTCAATATCATAATACATACCAACATATTATAAAATGAGAATGTGACGATCGCTCCAAATCCATATGGACGAACACGTCATTCATCGATTTCATTGCGAGGTATTTGACCTCTATATGATACGTTTTGTAAACATTGCATTCTTTTGAAAAGGCACACCATAAATGAATATTTAAATCAAATGTTTTCGACATCTGATGATTTCTACATATAGACAATCACCGTAAATAATAGTTTACAATAGTACTTCCATTGACAATGCAGTCAAAATAAGATACATGGTGATGATTTGGTGAATGCAACGTTTCCTTGATAAATATGCCATGTAAGACTCCATGCACATAGCTTGTCTAACATATAAGCAAACAACGGAAGACTTCTAGGAACCTGAGAATAAACATGCTAACAAGTGTCAACACAAAGGTTGGTGAGTTCATAGTTTTAGTGTTTCGCATAATCTGTATATAAAAGTGGATCACAAGATTTCAGTTGTTTCATCCAGAAACATTTATCAAAATATTCTACAAGATTGAGCACCCTGGTAACTAAACTTTAACGTATATATAATAAGTACCCCTGTTTTAACATACATGCAACCAACATGTGCAATACACGCAATCCAATGTGTACTAAACTCAAATAGCATACGTCTGTTTTATAGTTCAGGCTAGGGTTTCTATACCTGGAACAGACGGGGATGTCAAGCCCTATGGATCCATATACTACTACTCGCGCCCACCAGTTCTTATAACTGGCAGTTAACAGTTACCAAAGCTAAGGAATTTTCGGTTCAAACTCAGTGTAGAATTTAGTATGTACTTGTATCCATTGCGTTTAAAATAAAGTGCATGTATTCTCAGCCCAAAAATATATATTGCAAAAGCAATTAAAAAGGGATCAATGAAACTCACACATATAAATATTGTATATCAGTTAATAAAGCATTTGCATGTATTCTCAGCCCAAAAATGTAGAGAGTAAAAGGGATCTTATGAAACTCACATATCAATATTGTGGTTCAATATTGTAGGAAAAGTATACAGACGCAACGGAGATAACAAATGAAAGGTTAGACTTTGATTCACGAACAATACCCCCGAACAATGCCCATAACCTTCTTAGATAATACCCACAATTTCCTTAGCTTTAACCCGTCTTGAAATTCACCCGAACGTAACCCCGTCGTAGTATTTTATGTAATATTTTGTAATAATAATAATGATAATAATAATGTTAGTTTACGGAGTACTATGAATATATATATATATATATATATATATATATATATATATATATATATATATATATATATGTGTGTGTGTGTGTGTGTGTGTGTGTGTGTATGTGTATGTGTGTGTGTGTGTATGTGTGTGTGTGTGTGCGCGCGCGCATAAGAAAGAACACGTTAATTTATAGACCCAATTTGGCCACCATCTATATATATATGCATGAGGTAAGAAAAATAATAATATGGAGTGTAATATGCTATTGGATCAAAAGTGAGCTCTATTTATAATCAACACTTGCAATCGACATGTCCATTCATTCCTTTAATTTCGTCACAATTTATTATATATAAAAGAAAAATTCAAACGTGCTTTTAAACATAACAATCCACCATCTTATTTCTTTTGGCATGATATATAGAAGGAACAAAAAAAATAATAGGGCATGTCATTTCCTATGTGTCTAAAGCAAGAAAAACAAGTCACCTAGTTTTTGGACAATACACACCTATCATAATTTATTTTTATTTTATTTAATGTTATAAATAAAATATTAAGGGAAAAGACAAGGACTGAGTAGGTTTTTGTGTGGGGCACTTGTGCAGCTGAAACTCCACTTGGGTTTTTGTCTCTGTTGGTCGATGTAAGTAACAGAAGAAACAAAATAAAATTAAAATATTACAGATCAAGTAAATTTTTTTCATGTGTGTGTATGATGTCGATTAAAAGTAGAAATATATGTCATATGTCCACTTCACCACTTGTGTAAAAGAAAAAGAAATTTTAGCAGCCAAAGAAATTCGTGACTAGTTAGTTGTATTTTTATGCCGATGTTTTATCTCCTAAGTTTCACGGATCAATATTTCGTGCCCTGTTGTTAATCGTTGACGGGTAAGAGTATTAAAAATTTTCCAGCTTTTATAAAAATATTCGTATATTTATTTGAGTTTAAACTTTATAATAATTTATAAAAAAAATATTTGTCCGTCCCATGTCCTCCGTCCCAAATAAAATATACGTAGTTTTTAAAATGTAATATTAAAATTTAGTTAAAATATATTACTAATTATAGTGTATACATATATTAGTATATGTGCGTGTGTTAGTAAGACTAAGAAAAATTTAACATGGAACAAGTCTTCTATGTGTTTGTATTATATCGATTTTTAAAATTATGTATGCGTGAGTGAGTAAACGAAACAACTAATCACACACTTGTCCCACCAATAATGTGTACAACTCATCAGTTCAATGCCTATCCTAACTAACCTTGGTTTAATATTGGAATGTATACTGTGAATAATATTTGCTCCTACTTTCTGGTCAAAGGTCCGCTTGTAAGCAGTCTCTTTATCCATCGAATAGAGAGGGGGAGGACCTTCTCTACTCTTATGAGTGTCTCACTCGGGGTGGAGAAACGATTTCTCTTTATTCTAGAATAGAGGAAGGATTGTCTACGGTTCACCTTCCCCATACCCCACACACGTGGGATTGGGTTTTGTTGCTGTTATCGAATCATTAGATTCGATAGGGGATGCACCACATATGTATAAAGTAACCACATTAATTAATTTAAGATAAGAATTATTATCGTAGTATGTATCGAAGTCAAAATATTTTATCAAACCTTAAAATCACATCATGCAACACATATGGCACTCATCCATTATAATATCGAATAGATTCGGATGCGATTAACATATACACATATATGGATGACCAACATAAAACGATTATGGATGATACTTGAATATTGATCGGATTATTTTAAATTAGAGGCTTTTGTCACGAAAGTGTTTAAATTATTACTATAATATAGGGAATAGTTAAATTGTTTGAAATGCAAAACTTAGAAATAAATTTTGTTTAGTTTTTAAATAATTTTCATTATTAAATTAAACATGTGGTTCAGAATTGTTCTCACCAAAGTTATAAATGAAAATGTTCTCATTTAAACACATTTCTATGTATATATATATTCAATTATAATTTGTTCGTAAATCGTCGGGAATAGTCAAAGGATAATTAAATATATGAAATAGTTCAAAATTTTTGAGACTCAACATAACAGACTTTGCTTATCGTGTCAGAAATATTAAATCGTATAAAGATTTGGTTCAAAATAAGTTGAAATTTTCCGGGTCATCACAGAGAACAATAACTATATGAATAAAACCAAATTGTATTTGAATAAACGCAGCGGAAGAATTAATAATGTCATTACAAGAATTATAAATTGTTCAAATGCAGAAAAGTAAATATGCGATAAGTCTTGATCCTAGCCAAGTAAGTCATCACATAAGCAGTAGATATAGAGGTCCTGATCATTCAGTACCTGAGACAAACATGCTAAAAGTGTCAACCAAAAAGGTTGAGTGAAATTCATAGGTTTAACAAATATGTTTGACCGTTTGTTTTTAGACCACAAGATTTGTTATAAAAGTAGATCATGCAGATCCAAAAGTAGTACTGATTCTTGATATTTTAGACTAAACATTTGTTTTGTTGCCCCGATGATAAGTTGGCAGTACCTTATCACCATGTTTAAATCATTATTAAGTAATACAAAGACATCGCGGTCAAATGTATCGGGGACGTTACTCCCGATAGGCCTACCCCCAATAATTAAGAATGCCTTATCCTGAAAGCAATTAAAAAATATCACTGTGGGGTCTTAGTAGCATAAGCTAGTCATAGTACAGTTTAGGTTCGTACTTGTGTCTAAGTTGTTTAAAGTATAAAAGCAGCATGTGTCTCACCCCAGTAAGTATAAAAAGTGCTATAGCAATAAGAGTGGGGCTATGAAAGTCACCTTAGTAATTCGATGAGATAAAGTAATCCTTAAAGAGGAAGTATGGATGATCGAAGCACGGAATAAGTCAACCTAAGAATAAGTTGAGAATAGTTTAGATGTTTTGCCCGTATTATGATAAGTGTAAGTATTTTCTTTTATAGTAAGTTTAAAGAAGGTTTATCGTTTTGGAAAGGCTTTTCATACTAGACAAGCTTCCAATCTAACACTTTCAATTTAAAATGGCCTTTTCAGGTCATAGGTTTCTGAGCCACAGGATCCTTTAACTCGGTAATCCAAACTCTCCGCCTAGACTTTCGAGCGTCCATCCACTCGAGAAAGATCAAGATCTATACCCATCTAATATACCGTTCCAATACGTTTTTAGGTGCGTATAGGAATACAACACTTTAAATACTTTATACAATAAGTATTTACTTAAGTTCGATTGTATTATCGTTATTAAGATTGTTTGATTTTTAAATCCTAATAATAAGTAGGATATATTTAAGTAGGTAAACAAGTGTTATACATAGAAATTGTGTTTTATGAATGGGTATGTATTAATATCAAGTTAATATGTATGTATATATATATATATATATATATATATATATATATATATATATATATATATATATATATATATATATATATATATCTTATATGTTAAAATATGTATAGTTTAATTTTAAGTTTTCTGTCAATATAAGTACCAATAATTATCTAAAAATGCTAACAAGTGTTTTATTGATTTCATAACAGTAAGTGACATGTATAAAACATTATAAAAATTTTCTATACATAAATATTAAGTTTTATGTATTAAATATTAAATTTTTTTTATAGCTAAAATACAAATAAATAGATAAACAAGTTTAACAACACATTTTATATTTTTCTTAGGTTCTACTGACCAAAATAAACTTAGGAAAAATTTATAAATTTTTGTTATGGTGTAAAAGTATTTATTTCTAATTTCTTTTTCGGTTCAAGATAAATCAAAGTTTATAAAGTAATAATTATTATATCAACTCAATTAATTCATCTAAAATTTTTGTATGCCTAATATAGTGTATTAAGCTTAGAAAATCTATTTGTACATTTATATTAATAGTTTAACTATTTAATTTAACTTTTGTATTGTTTTTAGTTTAAATTCGGAATTAAATAGAAATATATAATTATTAATTCTAAAAATAATTTTTATAACTTTATTATTAGTTCCTAAGTAATTTCCATTGATTATTGTAGTCATAAACATGTTATATCATTAAATTCTATTTTTCTTTTTAAAACAGATTTTCCGGTACTGTAGCAAAAGTAGAAGAAAATACAAATTAATTATTTAAAATGACAAATAAATCAAACATAAATTTTTATAATTACTTTTATGACCTAAGGAACAAGAGAAAATTATAAAACACAATATATAAAATTGTTTACTATTTATTTCTTCATTATCTATATATACCGAATATAAAAAAAGTCAGTTTTTGATTTTTAATAAATATAAATTCGAATGTATAATTCATAAAAATAAATTTTATAGTCATTAGGATACTTAATACTAATTATCATGTATTTACATTATTTATTATAATTAATTTCGTATTTATTTGGTATTTAACATAAAACTAGCACAAAAATATGATAAAAACTAAATAAAAACTATAAAAATAATATAGAGAACTTACAAAAATAATTTTTGCAGAGGTTTGAGAGTATGATCTTCAAGTGAGAATAAATTTTTGAGGTGTAAAGGATTTTGAAAGAAATGGCTAGTATTTATAGGTGAAAACTTGGTAAAAAAAATGTATAAAAGAAATAAAAAGAAAAAGAAAAGAAAAATAAAAATATTAATAATTGTATCAGCCCATAGTTTGTATTAAATAAAGAAAAGTGTTTTTATAAAGCTAGATCTAGATCTAGAATAAAATTAAAAAAATAAAAAGCAAAAAGTATCAATTTTTTTTTGTTTACTATTCGGCGCTACAGTAACTTTATATATATATATATATATATATATATATATATATATATATATATATATATATATATATATATATATATATATATATATATATATATATATATATATATATATATATATATATATATATATATATATATATATATATATATTTACAATGACTATAACCTTCATTTTTATAAAAGATATCATTGTATAGATTAGTTTTTGTAAGTGGTAACATATTTACATAAACTTTACATCTTATAAATATGTATATACTTTTTAGTTATATATAAATATATATGTATATATAACTTTGTCAAGTATAAAGTTTATAAATTTAACTAATAAACTTATGTTACTTGATATGAATTTATATGTTGTAAACTTATTTATTTTAAGTATACATTATATAAATTACTTGATAAGTTTAGGTTTCGTTATATAATATAAACTTATAGATGTACTTTGTTGAATAATATTTATCCGTTTAACGTTTGTTAGTTTCGTATATATATATATAACGACCATTCATTAATACTTAATCTTTTTTTTTTCGGGCATTTTAAATTATACGGAAGAAAATATAGATGAAAAAATGAGGGTCGTTATAGTACCTCCCCGTTAATGAAAACTTCGTCCCGAAGTTTTAAGTGGAGTTCCCTTCTGCTTCATCAACAGTTGGGAAGAGATGGGGGTATTTCTGTATCATTTGGTCTTTGCGTTCCCAGGTATATTCGGGGCCTCTACGCGAATTCCAACGGAATTTAACAATAGGTATGTTGCTCTTACGAGTTTCTTTGACCTCTTCTTTCATAATCTCTATAGGTTCTTCGATAAAGTGCATTTGCTCATCAATGCGGATATCATCCAAAGGAATAACAAGAGTATCTTCGGCGAGACACTTTTTCAGATTTGAGACATGAAACACATCATGTACTTGACTTAGTTCAGCTGGAAGTTCTAATCGATACGCAACGGGACCGATTCTTTGAATAACTTTGAAAGGTCCAACATAACGCGGACTGAGTTTACTTCGTTTACCGAAGCGGATAACACCCTTCCAAGGAGATACTTTCAACATAACGTTATCTCCAACTTGGAATTCTAACGGTTTTCGGTGAGGGTTGGCATAACTCTTTTGTCGACTACGAGCGGTTTCTAAACGCTTCTTGATTTGCACGATCGTTTCAGAAGTTTCATGAATAAGTTCAGGACCAGTTAATTGTCTGTCCTCGAGTTCATCCCAACACAACGGAGATCTACATTTGCGACCGTATAAAGCTTCGAATGGTGCAGCTTTAATACTAGAGTGATAGCTGTTGTTGTAAGAAAACTCGGCTAAAGGTAGGTGTTTATCCCACCCTTTACCGAAATCGATAACACATGCTCGTAGCATATCCTCCAAAGTTTGGATAGTTCGTTCACTTTGACCGTCCGTTTGCGGATGATAAGCTGTACTCATGTCGAGTCAAGTTCCAAGAGATGCTTGCAAGGATTTCCAGAAATTGGAAGTAAATCGACTATCGCGATCCGAGATAATAGAAGTAGGGACACCGTGACGAGTAACAATCTCTTTAACATAGAGTTGAGCTAACTTTTCCATTCTGTCAGTCTCTTTGATTGGTATGAAATGTGCAGACTTAGTGAGACGATCAACTATGACCCAAATCGTATCATTGCCATTTGCAGTCTTAGGCAATTTTGTGATAAAGTCCATAGCTATACCATCCCACTTCCGCTGTGGAATATCGGGTTGAGTTAGAAGACCAGAAGGCTTTTGGTGCTCGGCTTTGACTTTCGAACAAGTAAGACACTTACTCACATAAGTAGCAATGTTGCCTTTCATGTTGGGCCACCAGTAGAACTCTTTCATATCATGATACATTTTACTAGAACCGGGATGAATAGAATACCTAGTCTTATGTGCTTCATCCAAGACTAGTTCACGGAGATTACCATAACGAGGAACCCAAATTCGATTACCAAAGTATCTTGTACCATTGGACTTAACTTGCAGTTGGTTTTCGAAATTTATAGGTCCTTCACCTTCGATAAGTGTCGGTTTAATAGCTTCCAATTGAGCTTCACAGATTCGTGAAATATGATTCGATTTGATTTTTAGGTTTAAAGCACGAACACGTTTAACATCGTCTTTTCGGCTAAGGGCATCGGCAACTACATTCGCCTTGCCAGGATGATATTTCAGCTCACAATGATAATCGTTCAATGTCTCGAGCCATCGGCTTTGCCTCATATTCAGCTGTTTTTGATCAAAGATGTGTCGAAGACTTTTATGGTCAGTGTACATGGTAAAATAGGTACCATAGAGATAATGTCTCCATATCTTTAATGCAAATACCACGGCACCTAACTCAAGGTCGTGTGTGGTATAGTTCTCCTCGTGTTTCTTCAACTGTCTAGATGCGTAGGCAATAACCTTTTCACGTTACATTAAAACACAACCAAAGCCTTGCTTTGAGGCATCACAGTAAACAACAAAATCTTCAGTACCTTCAGGTAAAGATAGAATCGGGGCTGTGGTCAACTTCTTCTTCAGAATCTTGAAAGTAGATTCATGTTCTTCGGACCACTCAAACTTCTTCCCTTTTTGAGTTAGCTTCGTAAGAGGTTTGGCAAGAAGGGAAAAATCCTTTATGAATCTCCAATAATAACCGGCAAGTTCCAAAAATTGACGAATATGCTTCGCAGTCTTTGGTATCTCCCAGTTCTGAATACCGGTAATCTTAGCTGGATCGACATGTATTCCTTTACTATCAACAACGTGTCCAAGGAATTGTATGGTTCTAAGCCAAAACTCACACTTAGAAAATTTTGCGTAGAGTTGTTCTTTTCTTAAGAGTTCAAGAATCAATCGTAAATGTTGCTCATGTTCTTTCTCGCTTTTAGAATAGATCAAGATGTCGTTGATGAAAACAATAACGAATTTATCAAGGTAAGGCTTGCAAACACGGTTCATAAGATCCATAAATACGGCTGGAGCATTGGTTAAACCGAAAGGCATAACACAGAATTAGTAATGTCCGTATCGGGTGCAGAATGCAGTCTTAGGAATGTCAGATTCCTTGACTCTGAGCTGGTGATAAACGGATCTTAAATCAATCTTAGAATAAACGCTTGACCCTTGAAGTTGGTCGAATAGATCATCAATGCGAGGTAACGGGTAACGGTTCTTTATGGTAAGCTTGTTGAGCTCTCGGTAATCAATACACATTCTCAATGTACCATCCTTCTTTTTGACAAATAAGACAGGAGCTCCCCACGGGGACGTACTTGGACGAATAAAACCTAGATCCAAAAGTTCTTGGAGTTGGTTAGAAAGTTCCTTCATTTCGGAAGGTGCTAAACGATACGGTGCTTTAGCAATGGGTGCAGCACCTGGAGATAAATCGATTTGAAATTCAACTTGACGAGGTGGTGGAAGACCAGGGAGATTTTTGGGAAACACATCGGGAAAATCTTTAACAACCGGGACGTTTTCAATACGCGTTTCTTCGAATTTGATCATTTTAACGTGAGCTAGTATGGCGGAGTAACCTTTCACAAGGTACTTACGGGCTTTAAGACATGAGATGATATTAAGATTGGAATAACTTCGTTCGCCTTGGATAATAAGAGTTTCTCCACTTCCTAACGGAATTTGAACGGTCTTATCAAAACACATGATGGCTGCTCTCAATGGACCTAACCAATCTATTCCAACCACTACATCGGAACTACCTAGCTCGACCGGCAAAAGGTCTATCTTGAATTCCTTATCGGCTAGAATTAGGTTGCAGTTTTTATATATTTTATCAACTTTCATTAACTTCCCATTAGCCACTTCTACTAATCGTCTAGTTTTTAGGGTTTGGGGCTTTTCAGTAAAGAGGGTGCAAAACTCATTTGACACATAACTCTTATCGGCTCCCGTATCAAATAAAATAGTGGCATAATAATTATTGACGAGGTACGTACCAGTAATGACCTCATCCTCATCACGGGCTTCTGCAGCAGTAATCACAAAAGCACGACCTTTGGCAGTAGCATTTGCTCCAGTAGCTGGAGTATCTTTCTTCTTTTGACAATTTGGGCTAATATGCCCCTTTTCACCACAAGTATAGCATGTTGGAGGAGCTCTAGCCGGAACAATGTCTCTATTCTGAGGTAGGTTTCTACAAGTCTTTGTAGCATGGCCTATCTTCTTACATATTGTACACACAGCAGTGCACTTTCCCGGATGATGCCTTTCACATCTAGAACAAAACGGACTAGTACCCTGATAATCGGGTCTCGTACCATTCGCCGGTTTCTTATTAACATTTTGAGCTGAATCCTGAGATGGTTCAAATTTCCTCTTATTGTCACCGTTTTTAACTTCGACTTGTTTATTAGCCGAAACTCTCCTACGTTTAGCCATCATTAAACTCTGTGCCATGTGGATCACAGCATCCACAGTAACCTTCTCGACAGAAATCACATTCCCTTGAACATCCTCGGGTAGACCCTCTATATACCGCTCTATCTTGCGGGCTTCAGTTGGGAACATTTCGGGACATAAGGTACAGAGCTCCAGAAAACAATTGGTATAGCTTTCGATATCGGTTCCTTTAACTCTGAGTTCCCAGAACTCAGCTTCGAGCTTTTGGACTTGACTTCTTGGGCAAAACTTATTGACCATCATTCCTTTGAGTTCATCCCATGGGGTAGCATTAGCATTATCTATTCTCATAGATTTGGTATGAGCAGTCCACCATGTCATAGCATTGCCAGTGAGTGAACTTGTGGAAAACTTCACTCGATCATTATCTCCGCAGTTACAGACACGGAAGATTGATTCTAGCTTTTCAAACCATCGGACCAGTTCTACGGCTTCTTCTTTTCCACTAAAAGTGGGTGGTTTACAGTTCTTAAAATCTTTATAGGAGCAAGTTTTAGGAGGAACATTATGATTGTTGTTGTTATTGTTATTGCCTTGGGCGGCAGCCAGCAACAATTGAAATTGCTCAGAAGAAAGAATGACATTTGGCATAAGATTGTTGTTGTTGTTGTTACCACGAATTGAGTCAGCCATTGATCTTCAATACATAAATACATTATTAGTTGAAGAATCAAGGTGTTATACGTTCATAATAAAGATTTATAACGTTTGCACAACACACATAGGTGAATAAGACAATATGCTTAAATAAACACTTAACATTATTAGAAACGAGGCATTATATAAGCCTTTATTACACGAGTTTGGAATGGAAAAAGTTTAGGCATAAGCCTTTACATAGATAGGTAAATGGAAAAATATGAAACAAAAGATAGGTTTTAGTTCTTCTTTTTCTCGTTCTCAGCTTCCTTCATAAATTTCTCTATCTTTTCATTTTTCTCCTTTTGTTTCTCGTGGAGGTATTCAAGATTATCATTGAGGTTAGTGATGTGGCTGTTGACAAAGTTGTCGTTGAAATCCTTGATAGCCAGTTGATGATTGATCCGGTTTTTCTCTATTTTCATCTTAGACTCAACTAGTTCTTGGAGGTAGGCAAGAGATTGCTTTCCCCAACGGGTATTCCGTTCTTCCTCAGTCTTCACTTTCATTACTGTCTCCATCACTTTGTCCATGTTATTTTTTACAAGTTTTTCTAGTCTTTCAGTTTGAGAGTCGAAGGACTCTTTGATGATTTCTTTCAAGATTTTGTTTTCATTTTCTAGGTTGTTTAGACGCACTTCTATTCGAGCAACATGACGTCTACTAAACTCCCTATTCTTCTCACAACTACTCTGAAGGTTGAGGATATCAGACTTCACCCTTACGTGTTCCATGTTATTACAAAATAATGGATCGGCTTCTCTAGTGGCGGCGGGTTCGGGTTGTTTTCTCTTTCAAGATGAGTTTTCAGATGATTCTTTAATAGGCTCTTCTTCAGGCTCATAACCTGAGAAGTCACTATCATAGATAGGGAGGTCTTGAAGAGCATTCCGTTTGGGAGTATTCATCGGTTGATGAGAGTCAGCAGTATTGGCATGATGTTTTCCTTTGCTTTCATTTCTCGGGGTTGTATAATATTCGGGAGACCCACGCGAGTTGTAACGAGTGTTCGGGCTATAGTTCATTGGTGGTGAAGGAGGACTATAAAGTGGAATTTGAACTGATTTTTCGGTAGAAGATCCTTCAGTATCTTTCTCAGCTGGTTTGAAAAGAGTCATTTTGTTTATTTGATGATAGCTTGACATTCTAACATTAAGATAGAGATTTTGATTAGATTTTTAAGCTAGGATTGTAAAGAATGAGATGTAGGGTTAAACTCTTTGCTTTAACATTCTAAGGTAATCCTAAGTGATTTAAAGTCTAAGGCATGAAAGGTTATAGTTTCCTAGATCGCTAAGGTACCCTAGCTAACAAGTAAGGCACACATAAAATGCAATCCTGGTTCTCTATAACAGCCTGGTTATGCTCTGATACCAATCTATCACACCCCCAGTTAGGGCCTGGGCGAAATGTGATTCAATATCATAATACATACCAACATATTATAAAATGAGAACAATAACTATATGAATAAAACCAAATTGTATTTGAATAAACGCAGCGGAAGAATTAATAATGTCATTACAAGAATTATAAATTGTTCAAATGCAGAAAAGTAAATATGCGATAAGTCTTGATCCTAGCCAAGTAAGTCATCACATAAGCAGTAGATATAGAGGTCCTGATCATTCAGTACCTGAGACAAACATGCTAAAAGTGTCAACCAAAAAGGTTGAGTGAAATTCATAGGTTTAACAAATATGTTTGACCGTTTGTTTTTAGACCACAAGATTTGTTATAAAAGTAGTACTGATTCGTGATATTTTAGACTAAACGTTTGTTTTGTTGCCCCGATGATAAGTTGGCAGTACCTTATCACCATGTTTAAATCATTATTAAGTAATACAAAGACATCGCGGTCAAATGTATCGGGGACGTTACTCCCGATAGGCCTACCCCCAATAATTAAGAATGCCTTATCCTGAAAGCAATTAAAAAATATCACTGTGGGGTCTTAGTAGCATAAGCTAGTCATAGTACAGTTTAGGTTCGTACTTGTGTCTAAGTTGTTTAAAGTATAAAAGCAGCATGTGTCTCACCCTAGTAAGTATAAAAAGTGCTAAAGCAATAAGAGTGGGGCTATGAAAGTCACCTTAGTAATTCGATGAGATAAAGTAATCCTTAAAGAGGAAGTATGGATGATCGAAGCACGGAATAAGTCAACCTAAGAATAAGTTGAGAATAGTTTAGATGTTTTGCCCGTATTATGATAAGTGTAAGTATTTTCTTTTATAGTAAGTTTAAAGAAGGTTTATCGTTTTGGAAAGGCTTTTCATACTATACAAGCTTCCAATCTAACACTTTCAATTTAAAATGGCCTTTTCAGGTCATAGGTTTCTGAGCCACAGGATCCTTTAACTCGGTAATCCAAACTCTCCGCCTAGACTTTCGAGCGTCCATCCATTCGAGAAAGATCAAGATCTATACCCATCTAATATACCGTTCCAATACGTTTTTAGGTGCGTATAGGAATACAACACTTTAAATACTTTATACAATAAGTATTTACTTAAGTTCGATTGTATTATCGTTATTAAGATTGTTTGGTTTTTAAATCCTAATAATAAGTAGGATATATTTAAGTAGGTAAATAAGTGTTATACATAGAAATTGTGTTTTATGAATGGGTATGTATTAATATCAAGTTAATATGTATATATATATATATATATATATATATATATATATATATATATATATATATATATATATATATATATCTTATATGTTAAAATATGTATAGTTTAATTTTAAGTTTTATGTCAATATAAGTACCAATAATTATCTAAAAATGCTAACAAGTTTTTTATTAATTTCATAACAGTAAGTGACATGTATAAAACATTATAAAAATTTTCTATACATAAATATTAAGTTTTATGTATTAAATATTAAATTTTTTTTATTGTTAAAATACAAATAAATAGATAAACAAGTTTAACAACACATTTTATATTTTTCTTAGGTTCTACTGACCAAAATAAACTTATGTAAAATTTATAAATTTTTGTTATGGTGTAAAAGTATTTATTTCTAATTTCTTTTTCGGTTCAAGATAAATCAAAGTTTATAAAGTAATAATTATTATATCAACTCAATTAATTCATATAAAATTTTCGTATTCCTAATATAGTGTATTAAGCTTAGAAAAATTATTTGTACATTTATATTAATAGTTTAACTATTTCATTCAACTTTTGTATTGTTTTTAGTTTAAATTTGGAATTAAATAGAAATATATAATTATTAATTCTAAAAATAATTTTTATAACTTTCTTATTAGTTCCTAAGTAATTTTCATTGATTATTGTAGTCATAAACATGTTATATCATTAAATTCTATTTTTCTTTTTAAAACAGATTTTCCGGTACTGTAGCAAAAGTAGAAGAAAATACAAATTAATTATTTAAAATGACAAATAAATCAAACATAAATTTGTATAATTACTTTTATGACCTAAGGAATAAGCGAAAATTATAAAACATAATATATAAAATTGTTTACCATTTATTTCTTCATTATCTATATATACCGAATATAAAAAAAGTCAGTTTTTGATTTTTAATAAATATAAATTCGAATGTATAATTCATAAAAATAATTTCTATAGTCATTAGGATACTTAATACTAATTATCATGTATTTACATTATTTATTATAATTAATTTCGTATTTATTTGGTATTTAACATAAAACTAGCACAAAAATATGATAAAAACTAAATAAAAACTATAAAAATAATATAGAGAACTTACAAAAATAATTTTTGCAGAGGTTTGAGAGTATGATCTTCAAGTGAGAATAAATTTTTGAGGTGTAAAGGATTTTGAAAGAAATGGCTAGTATTTATAGGTGAAAACTTGGTAAAAAAAATGTATAAAAGAAATAAAAAGAAAAAGAAAAGAAAAATAAAAATATTAATAATTGTATCAGCCCATAATTTGTATTAAATAAAGAAAAGTGTTTTTATAAAGCTAGATCTAGATCTAGAATAAAATTAAAAAAATAAAAAGCAAAAAGTATTAAATTTTTTTTTGTTTACTATTCAGCGCTACAGTAACTTTTTTTTTATATATATATATACATATATACATATTTTTTTTTTACAATGACTATAACCTTCATTTTTATAAAAGATATCATTGTATAGATTAGTTTTTGTAAGTGGTAACATATTTACATAAACTTTACATCTTATAAATATGTATATACTTTTTAGTTATATATAAATATATATGTATATATAACTTTGTCAAGTATAAAGTTTATAAATTTAACTAATAAACTTATGTTACTTGATATGAATTTATATGTTGTAAACTTATTTATTTTAAGTATACATTATATAAATTACTTGATAAGTTTAGGTTTCGTTATATAATATAAACTTATAGATGTACTTTGTTGAATAATATTTATCCGTTTAATGTTTGTTAGTTTCGTATATATATATATATATATATATATATATATATATATATATATATATATATATATATATATATATATATATATAACGACCATTCATTAATACTTAATCTTTTTTTTTTTTCGGGCATTTTAAATTATACGGAAGAAAATATAGATGAAAAAATGAGGGTCGTTATACTTAATGATATGTTTACTTATCATAATACCATGTTAACTATATATATATATCCATATATATGACATCATATAGTTTTTACAAGTTTTAACGTTCGTGAATCACCGGTCAACTTGGGTGGTCAATTGTCTATATAAAACCTATTTCAATTAATCAAGTCTTAACAAGTGTGATTGCTTAACATGTTGGAAACACTTAATCATATAAATATCAATTTCATTTAATATATATAAACATGGAAAAGTTTGGGTCACTACAATTAATACCAACAATCAGAGAATTAATATGTACGTGCACAATAATCCTTAAATAATGATGATAAAATGCTATTATAGTTCCGTATTGATTCCTGCTTTAGATCAATTTCTCACCACAATATGTGAAATTTCGTATGTTTGATTTCATTTCATTATGTTTGCATGATAGCTTCGGTATTGCATGTCTCATTATGTTTGCACTACATGTTTTAAATTTTTTGTTTGCATATAGTTTACATTTAATGTAGTTTAATTGCATGCATTTATATCTGAAATATACAAAAAGATTCTTGGTGTGTTTTAGCATAAATTTTAGAAAATCTAGAAAAAACAAAATTTGTCTTATTTATTTTCTGGTTACTTATGTGAGTTCAAACTGAAGCTAAGTTTTTGTCTGAAAAGCTAAAGTGTTTTTGTTAATTGAAAAACAATGTGTTTATAGATTTATAAGTTTAAGCAATGTGTTTTAAATGCTTGTGAACAATGTTGAGTCAAAATGGTTAAACCAGTGTGTATTCGAATTAAAAATTTCCAAAGATCAACAGATTGTCAAAGTGAATATATGTACAAGCCATTCCAATTGAATGAAGGAGTTAAAGTGGGAGCTTCTGAAGTTTTGATGAATATGAAGGAATGGCATACAAGAGAGGAAGAATAAAGGTGCTTAATTGATCGCCTCACTTGTTTTAAATGTTTATGATTGTAAAGAAAAGAGAGATTGATTATGTCTAACGTGCTCATGTTTATATATGTCACCGTCATTTGTAATGTTAACATGTACAGGTTAGGAAGCTTTAAAAGAAAATAGAAGTTATTGTGTGGTGATCAGAATCATCTGATTATTTATGGGCCAAACGAAGTCAAATCTTAAATTTCGATGCGTATATGAAGATTCGAAGAGATTGAAGAACCTAAAGTCACAACAGTCATAAGTTAGGGTTAATTTGATGACTGGTGAGCTTTGGATATTATTGAGTATAATTCTCTGGGTATCTAAAGAGATTTTACTCAAAGGTTCTACAAATGATATTTCATGATAATTGTATCGACTTGCGATTATCATTGGAATATAACAAGGATAAAGATGAAGAGAGAAGACATGTGACATATAAGGGATTTTATTGGTGCATAAAGGGAAATCTCGTGAAATTGAATGTAACACTACATCCGAGGGAAAGTATTATGATCCTCAAGGGAGTCTGTTGGTGTATAAATCAGAGTAAAGAAGGAATGTTGATTGAACTAGGTCTTAGGGGGAGTATGTTATTACATAAAATGGCCCAAATTCTAATCAACAAATATATATTATATGACAGAGACAGTCGATTGACTGTTGGTTCAGTACTGTCGGCCCATTTACTATATAAGGAGGTTAACATCTTCATTAGATGGTTAATGAACCCATAACCCCAAAACAGTTCCCTGGCCATTTCTCTTAATTTACATCTGATCCAAAACCCACCCAAGTTGAATAATGACTTTAGGCATCGATCCAATCCGATCCGTTCGATTTGTGGTTTGACTCAATTTATTCCGGAAAGTCAATGATTCACTAGAACCTCGATCCAAAGATCCTATTAGCTCCAACAATTGGGTGTGTGGGGTTCTTTAGCCTTATGTAAGTTGCTTTGGAGCTTGGTATAGTCATGTTCTTAGTTTCGTATAGATATGTGGCTACTTCACAAGGTTAGGTTTGTACTGCTACTAGAAGGATGTGAGTATTTAGGAATCTGTTAAAGTATCGATCAAATGAAATGTGTATAAGGTGTTTGTGAATGAACATGGACCACAGAATGTGCACATTAAAGATGGTGAGGTGTTATCTGTTGATTCAATGTACTATGAGAACATTGATATGAAAGAGATAAAATGAACACATGAATGTGATACAAACTTTTATAAAGAAGAGGTGCATATTTTTCCGATTAAAAGTCCACCGATATCATTCTAGTTTATCATATTTAACTAATGATATCACCCATATTTCAACCCTAATACTAACAAATTATTCTTTAAACATATAAAAATACATAGCATTTGGTATTAAAGGTATAAAATGCCGAAATGTCTAAATCTTGTCTAAAATAGTGTTTTTAAATAGTTTTTCAGTGTAATTTATCGGCAAGAGGTAGATCCTGCCTACTTAACCTATTTTAGGGAGTCAAGTACTCATGAAAACAAAGAAGAAACCTTGGAGTCCTGTTCCACAGATCATAAATGATGAAACAAATGAAAAGTAACAATTAGGGTTTCCGAAAACCTTGTTTCAGGAATCAACTAGGAAACTCAGTTCTAGAGCTCAAGAAGACTATCCGTGCTTGCCAACACTTAATTAAGGAATCATATTGAAGCCATATATCCTATTTGATTTCTATTTTGATATCGAAAAAATAATATATTTCATTCAGCGTATGGTTTAAAGAATCGAGGAACCACGCGCTAGTTATCACTAGTACCCCTACAATTGCCATCTGATTAAACCAGGGTGATGTGTGTTGCACAATACACCAATTACTCTCAAATTTATAACAATATTCAAACATTACAAATAAGCACACATAACTAACGAGTAACTAAGTCCCGGTCATTATAGCACTTTTCTTGTAGGTATTCAGTTCAAGTTTGTCCCAAGAGAGTGGTTCAATCAAATATTTAAAATTAATAATCGTTCTAGAGTTTGTTTGATTGAGGGGTTTTGATTGATTTTGACCAACAACTAAAACTTGCAATAATAAGCAAATAACTAATTATCAAAATCTAAATCAATTAACTAAGTAGTGTTCACTTATCTAATCCACTCGTATGCTTGTATTGTCCTGTTTTACCCAATTTGATATCACATTCGTTGTTGAACTATTAAATGTTTGGCATCACTATTAAACCTTAATCTAGTAACACTATGCAAACTCACATAAGCATTGTATTATAAGATCAAGTTGATTCATGAGTAGTCATTTAGATTATGCGTGGATTGAAATCATTTAAAACTCTTCAATTATCAAAATCAATTAAGATAACAAACACCACTACGTTGACTAAAGGCCAATTGAAAACCAACACAAATCAAGAAAACAATCACTTGAAATTCCAAATTTGGTTGTCTAGATCCCTCAAGGTGTTTAAGCACAAATTGTTTCACTAATCAAGTCACTTAGAAAAGCTAGACAATCTATGTAATCAAAGTAAAGCCTAAAACAAATGCATAGCAAAGGATCTATAGCTAACACAATAACAATTACTCATATATTTCATTCAAACAACTTTTATTCAATGATTTGGGACAAAATCCTCACATTAGAGTTTTATAGATAAGCAAACACAATCAAATTAGCTAAGCATGGCTAAGATTACACTAATCAAAGACAATAAATCACAAATAAACTTCATCTTCAACTATTACAATTATTCAATCAAAAATAAGATAAGTAAAGGTGGAGATTACAGCCAAAATGAAGAAAACTAAGTAGATCTAATGCTAAGATTGTTTGAGCTTTTGCTTGATCCTCTAAATTAGCCTTAATCTTTACTTAGATGATGGAATTAGGGTTATTAAGGTGAGATTCGAGACAAAAACTGCAGCTCTCTCTGTTGGAAAACCATATCTTATTCCTCTTATAGCTTGTAAAAATTCTGCACTTAAAACAGCGATGGTACGCTGCACCATGTAATGGTGCGCCGCACCATATAACGTGGAAAGGAGGTGCGCCGCACCCTAAGGGTGGTGCACCGCACCATATAACTTGGAAAATATCCTGAAAGTTCTGAATTTGAAATCATAGTTTTCCTTGATATGGTGTGCCGCTTTTTGAGTTTGGTGCGCCGCACCTTAACACTGCACTTCTAGAATTATAATTTTCTCACTTGAAATTGCACATTTTCACTCTCCTTGCACTTTGGACCATGCCCTGCACTTTGGTTCACTAATTTAGCTGGATTTTGGTCAATTTTGCACCAATATGAGTTTTTAGCCTTGAATCAATACATTTGCACAAATATCCAACTTTCGAACTCAATGATCCTCAAAACCGAGTAACATGAGGTAGATATTGTGAGCTAAAATGTGTATAAATCGAGCAATATCAAACCCCCTACATTTGAACATTGCTTGTCCTCAAACAAGCATAACAACAAACAAGACTTGGAGAAACGCCACTAGCAAATATGAACAAGCTAATGATAATGACCAAAGTACAAAAGTTGAGAAATTAGGGATACCTCTATGAATATGTACTTTGAAGGCTCAAATGTTCTCTAAAAACTTGCACTTTCCAAGGACCAAGCACTAACTTCTTCTTCTTCTTTCAAATAAACCATCAAACTATCAAACTCAAGCTCAAATGTGTCAACAAACTTCATCTCTTCAATTGGGTAATGGTGGGGTGGCAATCCTTGACCATGTCTTCAAGTAAATCTCGAAAGATACACCACTCCTCCAAATCAAGCTTCATTTTTCAAACATCTTCAATTCAATCACAATTCAAGCCTAAACTACTAAATCTTCATTTCATCCAACTCAATCAATCAAACAAATAAACATGCACCCTAGAAAGTCTCAAATATCCACAAGATTTGCATTTTAGATTAAATGGATCAAGACTTAAGCTTTTTAGCTCAAACCTTTCTAGCGGCATTCTTCAAATCAAAAATCATCAAGTTTTATCTCCAAACCCCACTCTCTTCATCAAAAGTCAAGGATTGCCCACAAGCTTCTTTTCGGTGTAATGGAGAGCCATGTTACATGAGTCACCTAAGAAAACGTTTAGCCTTAAGGAAGACAAGGTTTTTTAGAAAACCATTTTTGATTTTAGAAAGGGAAAACAAGTCAAGTTGTGAAACAAGACAAGTTTTTCAAAAATTTTATGGTTTAAAAGATTTGTGCATCCAAAGCCATCCCAATTTTGAGACAACCGCACGAATAGCTATTGCCCTGGTATATCACAAAAGTGAACTACCTTTCGGTGTTGAAGGTGATGAGACAATAACTATCTTGAGCTCGTAAAGGCGATGTACATACAAGCCATCCCGGTGGTGGGACAACCACACGGGTAGGTACTCCCCCCATAAACATACTACTCGATGTCAATAACGATGGAAAAGTAACTACCTTGGGTGTGAGTTTTTCAGTGGGTCTATGGCATGATACTTGAAAGACTTTAATTTCACCCTTAGGTCTTTTTGTTTCTCAAATTAACTTGGAAGACTTTACTTCCATGTTTGGAAGACTTGACTTCCAAAAAAATTTGGGAGGAATCGACTCTCCCGGAAGTGTTTAAACACTTGGCTACTTCCCACATAACAAGATTTTATGCCTATGTTAAGAAAAGGAAGGAAGTAGTAACTACCTTTCCGTTAATTGATAGAATAAGGGTGCCATAGGTTTTAGCTATGGTGTGTGTTGTCTAAGGAACACTAGCACGAATTCATTGCTCCTAAAGAGGATAGCATGTTGTGAAGCTCAATGGCTCCTCTTCCCTTGATATGATACATCGGTTGAGACATTGTGAAATGATGAAACAACCAATGTCAATATGAAATGATGTGGATTATGAAGTATCCCACACCAAGTAATTCGACATTCGGGAGACTTGACTCCCTTTAATAGATGGACTTGAGTCATCCGGAAGTGTTAAAGCTTTATGATTTAAGCACTTTAGTTTTTGGAACCAACATGGAAGACCTTACTTCCATGCAAAACTTTTGATTTTCTTTTGATTTTATCAACTTTAAGAGCATAAATCATTTGAAAGTGGAAGACTTTACTCCCACTTGAAAATAAGGAAGACTTTACTTCCTTAGATTTTGAAACATGAGGGAATAGACTTTACTTTTCCCAAAAATACAGGCTTTAACCATTTAAGTGTTTATGATATGTGGTATTGTAATGGTTAAATGCTTGTTCCAAAAATTTATCAACATGCAAGTTTCAACAGTTATATGGTATATGTGACAAGCTCAATCCAAAAAGTTCAAAATGACCCGAGATTTAACTCTCCCCCTACATTTAGTTTAATGTAATGCCCTCATTGCACTGAACGATGAATTTTAGTAAAAGTTGAGGGGAATTTTGAATTGGAATAGAGAAGAGAAGAGAAAGAAAACCCAGAATAGATGAAATGATCTTTGTTGTCACTAATCGGATAAACTTAGTCACTAATAATTTTAAATTGATGAGCTTGATGCCTGAACTTACTGTCAGGCTTGAATCAATCGTCAAAAAGTTTCATGCCACTAAGATCCACATACAAGCAAGAATACCACAAACATATCCTCAAACAATCTTAAAATTATTACAATCATAAGTGTGATATTGTGCGAGAGTAGCAATACAAGCATACTACCTCGCACCAAATCATCAATTCAAAGTTTCCCAAACACAATTCATAAAATTATTACATACCAAATCATTAAAAATGATCACAATTCATTATGAAAATTGGTTACCAATTACCCAATGTGTGTCGGGTTTCCCATCAAAATGCGCCCTTCTTTGTAGTCATCATAATCGAAACGAGCCATCGGAAGCTTTTCTGACTCATTGAAATTAACCTTCAAGAATTTTGCAACTCGAGTCACGTAGTAACCACCAACACTTGGAAGCATAGATTTTTCGCCACTTCCATCAAATATATAACTTGCGATGAGGTTAGGGATATGAACATGCTTTTACTTGTGGATTCAATGAACCAACCAAATATCGAGCAATGTCATGTTATCAATATCCTCCGTGCGGTAAAAGACCGATTTGGCAAAGAACCTTTGAATGCACCTAAGTTTGGGAGTTTTGAGCGCATTAGAGACTTGATTGTCGGGTGCAAATTCAACATTACTAATAGTGTGCCACACCCTCTTTGGATCAAACTCATTCGGATTGAAAGTTTCACACTTGGCCAAGTACATGAAGGTAACATTGGTCGAGGAATCATAGTAGAGACCTAGACACACCATAAATTGGCTCTTGTTCATTTGCCTTTCCTTTCCCCTAACCTAAATTTGAGGTAGTTGTCTAGTCATGGTGAACGGACCTTGAAATGAACCCTCAAGGTTGTTAGGAACTCACGAGTTAGTAATGGGTAGTAAAGTAGAGGCTCCCATGGACACATGATTTGGTGAAAGTGTTCAACCTTAAACGCATCACGAATCTCATTTCCTAATCCCGCTAATTCTAATTGCGCCCAATAAATGTACTTGGTCGGGCACACCGGCATATTAATCATATTCATTATTCGAGATCTTAAAGACTCATCCCGCAAAATTACTTGCAACCATTCATGGACATCGGTTGACTTTTCACAGCCTTTGCTTTTTTGCTTCCCTGAAATAAATTCAACAAACAACAATCGCAAAAATGACTTCATAACATTAGCATAAATCAACTTTCTCGCAATCAAACCATGGATGGGCCCACATGCCCCCTTGTAATACCCCGTCAGAATCCACTAACGGCGTATTAACTTGTAACAACCCAAACCAAACCACCATCGAACCCGCGGAAAATATCAAAAAAAAAAAAATTTGTTTGTTCAGCAACTGGCGCGGCGCGCCAGTACCCCGCGCGGCGCGCCGATCTGCTCGGTCCAAAAAGTCTTGAAACGTGAAAAAGATTGGCCACTTCCCGACATAATTAGACAAAACGCTTTTAACAACATATTCAAACATGTAAAACTAATACAAATCAAACATAAAATAAGTTTTACAAAGCGGGGCCCACATCAGCCGTTTTACGAGTTTCATACAAAAGTTTGAGTTTCGACCACATTAAGTTTAAATACCAAACGGGTTAAACTACCCTAGCCTTGGTCAAACTCCAAAAGCTAACTCATCCAAAAAGCGTCCCCCAACAACAAAGCGGGATCTCTAATCCAAGATAATACCCTTATCCTTGTCCACAACCGAACCTATAAAAAGGTAAACAATGAGAGGGTAAGCAAAGCTTAGTGAATGCAATAATTATACACATACATATATAATATATCTACTTGCAAACACTTACACGCATACCGTATACATGCTAGCAAACACAATTAGCTTATCGTCATAAATACAAGCTATAACCTCCAATAACTAAGCTAGCATAACAATAGCATATTTAACTTGAACAAATATAATATGCTTAGACTACAACACAATAACCATGGTTAACCAATCGAACGAGGGAACGGTGTTTAAAGACCGTCGGAGTTCATAACAACCATTAGTGCACTTAACACTTCGTACACTAACCCCACGGGTGGCATCTTAACACGTCGATACTTCACCCTGGGTGGCGTCTTAACACGTCGACACTTCATCCCGAGTGGTGTCTTAACACTTCAACACTTCACTCTTCATTTTACTTGAGGTGGCATCTTAACACGTCGATACTTTACCTCGAGTTCACCCTTCAACTTACTTGGAGTGGCATCTTAGCACATCGATACTTCACTCCGGGTGGTGTCTTAACAAATCGACACCTCACCCCGGGTGGCGTCTTAACACATCGACACTTCACCCATCACATTACTTTGAGTGGTGTCTTAGCACATTGACACTTCACTCGTCACGTGAAATGTGGTGTCTTAGCACATCGACACTTCACATCTCACGCTACAACAAATAAATGCATTATATACCTACGCATATAATTATTCCACTCACCTTACGCCTTCGGTGAATCAATAAACCAAGCTTGAAACTTCAAGGTAACGCACCTATTACAAAGTATATATAATCAATCATTCGTTCAAGTTGGTCAAACTCACAACACTCACCATTACTAGGTCATTTTGACCCATTTGGACACTTAACCCTAAAATTGGGTCAACTCACACCGAAACCCTAACATTTGCCAAGATAGGTTTAAAAACACATTTCAACACAAGGTTTATGCATTAATCACAACATTAACTAACCTATGTCCATTTTGACCCGTTTGACTAATTTAAGGTCAACACACCCATTTTGGGTCATCCACTAACCCACACAATGCCCACTTACATATATATATATATATATATATATATATATATATATATATATATATATATATATATATATATATATATATATATATATATATATATATATATATATAGGTGTGCTAGCAATTTACTAACTAATTTAAGTTCATAAACATCAATCTAACACTTTGAAAACCCTAGTTAGTCATCTTTGAGTCTACATGACCCAATTTCACCCAAAACACCCAATTCACCCACAAATGGGTTTTAAGTTCATCATCTACCCCAAACCCTAACCCTTAATCAAATTAAACAAGGAAATTAAGATTAAAGCATACCACTACACTCAAAATGTAGCTAGGAAGTAGATGAACAACTTTATAACTTGAGCTTAAGCAAGATTCCTTCTTCTTCTTCTTCTCCAAAATGAGTTTTCTCACACTAGGATCTTACTCTCTCTCTAGAATTTAAGTGATAAGGTTGAAATAGATGGAAATGGAGTAAATGAGGCTCCAAGACTAATCTAGGGCCTTTAATTCGGGCCCCCTTGTGTAATTACCAAAAAGCCCTCAAAATATCTAATTTAAAAAGAGAAGGGTGAGCTGTCACAGCAAATGTCGCGGCGCGCCATATATCTGCGCGGCGTGCAGATCCCCCAGATCGAATCTGTTTCCTTTTTGAATATGTACAACAAAACCCCACTTCAAGTATCTTAATTACACTTATGTACACTACAATTAATCGGGTCTTACAACTCTCCCCCACTTGAATCGGAGTGTGTCCTCGCGATCCATGCCACATGACAAGAGGGAAGATAAACCAACACGAATTCTTTGGGGCTCCCAAGTAAACTCGGAACCCTTACTATGACGCCATTGAACTTTAAAAGTCCTAACCTCTTTATGTCTCAACCTTTTGACTTTCTCATCGAGTATAGCAACCGGCTCCTCAATATACTCTAACTTATTGTTTAGCTCAATCTCGTCTAATGGTGTAACACCCCGCCAAATTCGCCATTAACGTGGATGTTAACTTTGGTCCCAGTGCTTGGCTTGACTTCTAAGTAACAGCAGAGTTCTACAGCGGAAGTAGTATATCTAAGTACCTAAGACAAAATATGCTTAAAGTGTCAACCAAATTGGTTGAGTGAACAACATAGGTTTATTAATCATAACAAGTTTTAGACCACAAGATTTAATTATAAAGTTTAATCAGTTCGGTAGTAGTGCTGGTGTATATGATATCGATACTAACCATAAGTTACCCTAAACACATCACGTTCGTGTCGTGCATCATTATTATGTATCCATTGACCAACGGTCATCCGGATAGAGACGTCACTCTCCATAGCGCTATTCACAATAACTAACCTTGCCTTTAGACGTAGCAATTAACGATATCATGGTAGGGATTTAGCATAATCAAAGCATGTTAGCATAGTTTAAACTAATCAGAATAAAGTTTGAGTACTCGTGTCTAAGCGTAAAACAGTTTAAAAGCAAGCATGTGTCTCACCCCAAAGTTATAAAACAGTTAAGAAATAGTAAAAAGAGGGGCTATGAAGTTCACCTTAACAGTAGATGAAGTTATTTCATGGATGTAAAAGAACGGAAGTAAACGACCGAGATCTCAACCTAGAGATATAATGTTCAATTAGTTAATGTATTAGACATTAAGTTTGTTTATTAATATAGCAAACTATATTAACAGTGACCGTTTTTGAGAAAAGTTATATTTATATAAGTGATAATATACTTGGTGTACTTAAGTGTTACCATATAAATAAGTGTATAAGTTATAATAATAATAGTAGTATTCTTTAATTATTCAACTATTATTTAATCTTATCATTATGTTATATATATAGATATACACCTATGTGATACATACATATATATATATATATACATTCTTTATTATTATTATACATGTATGTGTTCATAACTATATGATATATATATATATATATATATATATATATATATATATATATATATATATATATATATATATATATATATATATATATTAGGTGTAGGTGTTACACATATATAAGTGTAAGATGATACATATATATATATATATATATATATATATATATATATATATATATATATATATATATATATATATATATATATATATATATATATATATATATATATATATATATATATATATATATATATATATATATATATATATATATACTTATTACTTTTTATTACTATGTTTACTAACTTATATAACTTACATAATGCACATTCATACATACATACACACGTACATATACATACATATATACACATACATATACACGTATGTATATATCTAAATATATACACAAGCATATACCAACCCATACATATGTACATACATACGTATGCATGCATGCATGAATGTATATCATCTTCATTATACGTCACTAATTATAATATCATAACCTACTTATCATTTTCAAGACTTATTAACATAAAATCATAATTTTTTTTAACATAATAACTAATAATTCATTAACTCTAATCCTTATTATCCATATGTATTATCCAACTTATAACCCTAATCTTTATTACATAAACAATTCCTTTGCATAATCTATATCATAATCATTATTATTTACTAATCAATTATTATTATTAGCTACTTAATAATCAAAACCCTAATCTCCCATTATAACAACTAACCAATCTCCTAGCTCATTCACTTACAAAAATCATAATCTTATAATCATATACCTTTATCATAATCAAAATCTTATAATTACAATTTTATCATAACATCATAACCTATTTATTTATCATTAACCATAAACTAGTCTCATAACTTACACATAATCATATTCATAATTCTACAACCTTAAATAATCATACTCATAACCTTTCATTATCATTATCTTATTCATAACACTTATAATTCATCATACATAATCTTAATAATCATAATCTGTTATCTTTTAACATGTTCTTCACATCTATAACCTAATATCTTTTTGATAATCCACTTCATAACAATGTTCATATTCCTAATTTAATTTTTTTTTAACATCATAATCATATTAACTTTATTAACTACTTATTAATACTTTATATTCCAAATTCATAATAATACTTCATCTTCATAATCTTTTAACCATTATTCATAACCTTTTATCATCATCATAATATATTAAAGTAACAAATTAATAAGTAACATTAGATTAAGGTTTAGGGAAACCTTAGATGGTTAGAGAACAAACAAAAAGTGGTGAATGGTGGTGATGAACCCGTTCAATAGCAGCAGCAAAACAGTAACAAACAACCACCAAAAAGGTGGTGGTGTGTAGGTGTTTTTGCAGCGGACAGCAACCAGGAAATGAGGTAGCAGCAGGGTGACAAACGAGCAGGTCTGAGCCTGTTTTGATCATGCAGATGCAGCAGAAAAAGTGCAGCAAAACAGTCGACTTTTAGGCTGTTTTGTGTGGTGAAAAATAGCAGAAACAGAGGGTGTTGGTGATGGTTTGCAGCAGCAGAAAAAGGCTGCAACTTGGGTCGAAAATCACAGCAGAATAGCTGCTGTTTTGGGTCGAAAATAGCAGCAAAAAGCTGCTGTTTTGGATGGCGGTTTGGGTCGCAGAAACGGTCTGCAGAAGGTGGCGATGGAGGGCTGTTTGGTGGATAGCAAACAGAAAAAAAATGCAGCAGAAGACTGCAGCATCTTGGATCGATTATGAGGCGATTTATGTCGACTTGCAGGCTGTTATGGAGGGCTGTTTAGTGTCGACTACAAGCTGTAGCAGATGGCTCGAAAAACACAACTGAAAAGCGGCTGCAAGAGGGCTGAACAGCAGGCTAATGTGACGATTAATAGGCTATTTTGGAAGGTTTTATGGGTCGACTAAAAGAGCTGCAAAGGAGTGGTTTTTAGTTGACAAAGAAGAAGGGAAAAGGGCTGGAATTAATTGATGCAGGTAGAGAGTTGTGGAGGCTTATTTAGTCGACAAAAAAAAAAAGAAGGGGAGGTGTTGGGAACTGCCGAATAAGGAAGAGAATGGGAGAAATTGTTTGAGTTTTTTTTTTATCATGCAAATTGTGAAGACTTGGTGGGTCTTTTATAAGGCAAAAAAAAAAAACTAGAGTTGGGATAGGAATCCAATTGCTCATGGATGATTAATAGATTAGGATTAGAACTTGAATTTGTGATTAGATTAGGATTAGAAGTTCAACTTAGTATTTATCTCTTAATTGCATCTGTTTTATATATTTTTTTTATTTAAATGTTGCATTTATTTTAAATATATTCTTGGTTAGTCATTTACATTTTGTTCATGTTTTTTTTTAATAATATTTACTTTAGTTCTAATTTAGTTTATTTCACATAAAAGTCACATTTAATTTATTACATATAGTTTATTTTATTAATTTAGTATTAGGGTTAGGGTTTACAAGATTAGGGTTTTAATTAATAGAAGAGGTTGAGGTTTCAAATTATTAATTACGAGCATTAATTTACAGAGTGTTTAACTATTCGGGCACTTATTATATTCGAATAACAACCCTAATGCTAATACACAGAATATGACATTGAAACCCTAAGGGCAATTTGGTAAATTCAGAATGGAAATGTGAGTGCTGTTATAGTACCTCCCTGTTAATTTAAACTTCGTCCCGAAGTTTCAGGAAGACTTCTCGTATGCACCAACGGTTGAGAATAGATGTGGATATTTCCGCTTCATCTGGTCTTTAAGTTCCCGGGTATAATCGGGGCCTCTACGTGAATTCTAATGGATTTTAACAGTAGGAATAGTGCTCTGTTTCAAGCCTTTAGCCGTGAAGTATTGCCACAGCCAATCCTAAAAAGAGTAGTTGATGAGCGCAAGAAGCATGTTTCGTTCTTACGTAGAGGATAAGAGGAACTGTGATCTCTTGATGAGAGAGACGTTCTCGCACCTATGGCGAGTCGATCTATCATTCACTTATGAGTTTAAGTACGGATGAAAAGAAATATGAATTATTGGCTATAAAGAATAGTTTACACCGGGTGAGGAAATATCTGAAAAATGCATTCTTGTGCCAAAAAGATATTAAATCATAGAGTTTTGAATGATGAACTCAATGGTAAGTTTCGAAGGGCAAAAGGAATTGTGATTAATATGTGGGGTAGAATAACACGAAAATTTTGTATAAATAAGCAATGAAAATTTTATAGAAGTTCGAGTCGTTTAAGGTGACAATTTAAAAAGGAGCGAAGTTCTTAGTAAACTAGAGTTATGTACAACATGTACTATTTTGAGTAAAATATCTTTTGAATAAAAGAATTGATTTATAAAAGTCGAAGTATAGTTTTATAGGTACTAGTAAAGGTAAATTTTATTTACTTTATTATATAAACATATACGATTTATAAAATTTGCACGAATGGTAGTAAATAAATTTATTTTATAAAATTTTGAGAGGATCGCACAGTAAAATAGTGTGTGTAAAATTTTGGCAACAGAATTTTCATATTTCGGAGGTTACAAGTTGGAAAAAGATCGATGAAGATCGGGTGAAGGAATTATGAAAATTTCGGGTTATTTTTAAGCAACAATGTTGCGAGGTAATGAAATATATTGTATTTAAATACGGTTGTTGACTATTATTAGGACATATGTTCTTGGAATTCAAAATGTTCATGTGTGAAGCTGTTGCTGACAAGTGAGGTATGAATGGTAGAGTATGAGAACATGATAGTGAATGTGGTGTTTATAATATCTTCGTTTGAATATTCAAATGAAAATCTTGCGAGTGGTTATCGCTTATCTTCAACGTGTTTCCTAATGGGTTTATGAAAATCTACACTAGGAGCGTAATTGCAGAGAATCAGGAGGCATGCTTCGAAGAAGTTTCGGGGGTGTCACTTCAAGTCACTTAAGAACATGCATCCTTCCTCCTAGTGAAGTAGCGTGAATATTAAGCGTCAAAGATAAAGAGATAGGTGGTTTAAGAAAGAAAGAATGCAAAGCTTTACAACGTTTATGGGATAGGAGAATTTTTTAATCTACTCATGGGTATGAGATAGATAGTTTGGTTGAAACGATCTCTTCGTATATCTATAAATCAGATGATAATTACCCTTCATGTAATAACATTGAGATGTATAGGAAATTTTTATTTGATTCACTTTCTATTTCATATGTCATGATATTGGAATTTCTATATGAATTACAGTAATATAATCACGTCGGCCAAGCGTCATTATATTTCACTAATTCATACTTCCACTTCGATATCACCTCATGTGGTCAGGACATATGATCAAAGTTAGATAGTTGATGTTGGAATGTTGAGTCATGAGTGACATCCCTTCGCGTGAGTCAAAAATACTTTGAGCTACAATGGCAAAGTCAGGTCATAAGATATGTATGGATATGATAACAATCACATACTAACCGATCCTTTAGAGTCGGGATCAGGCAAGATAATAGGGTTTTGGCGTGATATCCTTAGGAAAGAATATAGAATATCAACAGAGGTAAAAGCAGGAAGTGAGATGAAATAGCAGTATAAAGATCAAAGGAAAAGTGCGTAAAACTAAGGCAGGAAAGGTTATAGTCCTAAAGATTGCTAAGGCACCCTAGCTAACACATAAGGCACACATAGAATGCAATTCTGGTTCTCTATAACAAGCCTTGGCTCTCCTAAATTACATAATGAAATAGGTATGGTGGCTTTCCATTGTTGGAATACAAGTAAGTTATAGTCCTTATTCTAAGAGTTAGACGTGTAAGTATAGTCCTTATAGCAAGGTGTTTCTAAAGATTTGAATGGTATAGGAATTCTAGGCATGTCAATATAAGTGAACTTAATGCACATAATCTAGAATGTAATGCAAATAATCAATGCCAATGAACAACTCGGTTATAGACTAGACTCACTAATGCATCCTAACTATTCATGTTAGTCACACTAATGTAACCTAGTTCCCTATAACCAGAGCTCTGATACCAACTGTAACTCCCAGCCAAATTCGCCATTAACGTGGATATTAACTTTGGTCCCAGTGCTTGGCTTGACTTCTAAGTAACATCAGAGTTCTACAGCGGAAGCAATATATCTAAGTACCTGAGACAAAACATGCTTAAAGTGTCAACCAAAATGGTTGAGTGAACAACATAGGTTTAATAATCATAACAAGTTTTAGACCACAAGATTTAATTATAAAGTTTAATCAGTTCGGTAGTAGTGTTGGTGTATATGATATTGATACTAACCATAAGTTACCCTAAACACATCACGTTCGTGTCGTGCATCATTATTATGTATCCATTGATCAACGGTCATCCGGATAGAGACGTCACTCTCCTTAGCGCTATTCACAATAACTAAGCTTGCCTTTATACGTAGCAATTAACGATATCATGGTAGGGATTTAGCATGAATCAAAGCATGTTAGCACAGTTTGAACTAATCAGAATAAAGTTTGAGTACTCGTGTCTAAGCGTAAAACAGTTTAAAAGCAAGCATTTGTCTCACCCAAAGTTATAAAACAGTTAAGAAATAGTAAAAAAGAGGGGCTATGAAGTTCACCTTAACAGTAGATGACGTTATTCCATGGATGTAAAAGAACGGAAGTAAACGACCGAGATCTCAACCTAGAGATATAATGTTCGATTAGTTAATGTATTAGACATTAAGTTTGTTTATTAATATAGCAAACTATATTAACAGTGACCATTTTCGAGAAAAGTTATATTTATATAAGTGATAATATACTTAGTGTACTTAAGTGTTACCATATAAATAAGTGTATAAGTTATAATAATAATAGTAGTATTATTCTTTAATTACTCAACTATTATTTAATCTTATCATTATGTTACATATATAGATATACACCTATGTGATACATACATATATATACATTCTTTATTATTATTATACATGTATGTGTTCATAACTATATGATATATATATATATATATATATATATATATATATATATATATATATATATATATATATATATATATATTAGGTGTAGGTGTTACACATATATAAGTGTAAGATGATATATATATATATATATATATATATATATATATATATATATATATATATATATATATATATATATATATATATATATATATATATATATATATATATATATATATATATATATATATATATATATATATATATTACTTTTTATTACTATGTTTACTAACTTATATAACTTACATAATGCACATTCATACATACATACACACGTACATATACATACATATATACACATACATATACACGTATGTATATATCAAAATATATACACAAGCATATACCTACCCATACATATGTACATACATATGTATGCATGCATGCATGCATGTATATCATCTTCATTATACGTCACTAATTATAATATCATAACCTACTTATCATTTTCAAGACTTATTAACATAAAATCATAATTTTTTTAACATAATAACTAATAATTCATTAACTCTAATCCTTATTATCCATATGTATTATCCAACTTATAACCCTAATCTTTATTACATAAACAATTCCTTTGCATAATCTATATCATAATCATTATTATTTACTAATCAATTATTATTATTAGCTACTTAATAATCAAAACCCTAATCTCTCATTATAACAACTAACCAATCTCCTAGCTCATTCACTTACAAAAATCATAATATTATAATCATATATCTTTATCATAATCAAAATCTTATAATTACACTTTTATCATAACATCATAACCTATTTATTTATCATTAACCATAAACTAGTCTCATAACTTACTTATAATCATATTCATAATTCTACAACCTTAAATAATCATACTCATAACCTTTCATTATCATTATCTTATTCATAACACTTATAATTCATCATACATAATCTTAATAATCATAATCTGTTATCTTTTAACATGTTCTTCACATCTATAACCTAATATCTTTTTAATAATCCACTTCATAACAATGTTCATATTCCTAATTTAATTTTTTTTAACATCATAATTATATTAACTTTATTAACTACTTATTAATACTTTATATTCAAAATTCATAATCATACTTCATCTTCATAATCTTTTAACCATTATTCATAACCTTTTATCATCATCATAATATATTAAAGTAACAAATTAATAAGTAACATTAGATTAAGGTTTAGGGATACCTTAGATGGTTAGAGAACAAACAAAAAGTGGTGAATGGTGGTGATGAACCCATTCAATAGCAGCAGCAAAACAGTAACGAACAACCACCAAAAAGGTGGTGGTGTGTAGGTGTTTTTGCAGCGGACAGCAACCAGGAAATGAGGTAGCAGCAGGGTGACAAACGGGCGGGTCTGAGCCTGTTTTGATCATGCAGATGCAGCAGAAAAAGTGCAGCAAAACAGTCGACTTTTAGGCTGTTTTGGGTGGTGAAAAATAGCAGAAACAGAGGGTGTTGGTGGTGGTTTGCAGCAGCAGAAAAAGGCTGCAACTTGGGTCGAAAATCACAGCAGAATAGCTGCTGTTTTGGGTCGAAAATAGCAGCAAAAAGCTGCTATTTTGGGTGGCGGTTTGGGTCGCAGAAACGGTCTGCAGAAGGTGGCGATGGAGGGCTGTTTGGTGGACAGCAAACAGAAAAAAAAAACGCAGCAGAAGACTGCAGCATCTTGGATCGATTATGAGGCGATTTATGTCGACTTGTAGGCTGTTATGGAGGGCTGTTTAGTGTCGACTAAAAGCTGTAGCAGATGGCTCGAAAAACACAGCTGAAAAGCGGCTGCAAGAGGGCTGAACAGCAGGCTAATGTGACGATTAATAGGCTGTTTTGGAAGGTTTTATGGGTTGACTAAAAGAGCTGCAAAGGAGTGGTTTTTAGTTGACAAAGAAGAAGGGAAAAGGGCTGGAATTAATTGATGCAGGTAGAGAGTTGTGGAGGCTTATTTAGTCGACAAAAAAAAAAAAAAAAAAAAAAGGGGAGGTGTTGGGAACTGCCGAATAAAGAAGAGAATGGGAGAAATTGTTTGAGTTTTTTTTTTTTATCATGCAAATTGTGAAGACTTGGTGGGTCTTTTATAAGGCAAAAAAAAACTAGAGTTGGGATAGGAATCCAATTGCTCATGGATGATTAATAGATTAGGATTAGAACTTGAATTTGTGATTAGATTAGGATTAGAAGTTCAACTTAGTATTTATCTCTTAATTGCATCTGTTTTATATATATTTTTTTATTTAAATGTTGCATTTATTTTAAATATATTCTTGGTTAGTCATTTACATTTTGTTCATGTTTTTTTTTTTTTAATAATATTTACTTTAGTTCTAATTTAGTTTATTTCACATAAAAGTCACATTTAATTTATTACATATAGTTTATTTTATTAATTTAGTATTAGGGTTAGGGTTTACAAGATTAGGGTTTTAATTAATAGAAGAGGTTGAGGTTTCAAATTATTAATTACGAGCATTAATTTACAGAGTGTTTAACTATTCGGGCACTTATTATATTCGAATAACAACCCTAATGCTAATACACAGAATATGACATTGAAACCCTAAGGGCAATTTGGTAAATTCAGAATGGAAATGTGAGGGTTGTTATAAATGGCACCCAAGATGAATCATCCGCAAGACATTTACGGAGATGGGAAACATGAAATGTATTATGAATCCCCGCAAGCTCTTCGGGTAATTCCAAATGATACGCGACTTCACCAACACGGGCTAAAACCTTAAATGGCCCAATAAACCGAGGAGCTAACTTTCCCCGTTTTTGAAATCGAATAATACCTTTCCATGGCGAAACCTTAAGCATCACCATGTCACCTTCTTGAAATTCGATCGTTCATCTACGTTTATCGGCATACGACTTTTGTCTATCTTGAGCCTTCTTCAAATGATCCCGAATAATATCAATCTTGTTATTCGTCTCCAAAACCAAATCGGTACTCCCGATTTCTCTTTGACCTATTTCACCCCAACAAATTGGAGTTCGACATCTTCACCCATATAGCATCTCATAAGGTGGCATCCCGATACTAGTGTGATAACTATTATTGTACGAGAATTCCATGAAAGGCAAGTGCTCATCCTAACTACCACCGAAATCAATAATACACGCCCGTAACATATCCTCTAAAGTTTGATTCATACGTTCGGTTTGACCGTCCGTTCGAGGATGATACGCCGTGCTTAATTTTAATTGCGTACCCATATCTTCATGAAACTTTTCCCAAAACCGAGATGTAAAACGAGTATCTCGATCCGAAACAATAGATATAGGAACCCCGTGTCTCGACACCACTTCTTTGATGAACAACTTAGCCAAGGCCTCCGATGATATTGCTTCCTTAATGGGAAGAAACAAAGCAATTTTCGTCAATCTATCAACTATCACCCAAATCGAATCAAATTGGGTTCTCGCCGTTTTAGGCAACTTTGTAATGAAATCCATGGTAATGTGCTCCCATTTCAACTTCGGAATTTCTAACGGTTGTAACTTACCATATGGCTTTTGGTGTTCCGCTTTTACATGCAAACACGTGACGCATTGCTCAACATACTTCACAACATCACATTTCATGCCCGGCCACCAATAATCCTTTCTCAAATCATGATACATTTTCATCGCGCCCGGATGAATGGAGTACTTTGACTTATGTGCTTCATCAAGTAGCACCCGCCGGTAATCACCCATCTTAGGCACCCACACCCTTCCTTGAAAAGACAACAAACCACGCGAACCCATGGTAATGAATTCCGATTGTCCCACAATTTGTTCCGCATTCTTGTTGTGAACGTAAGCCTATATTTGAGTCACACCAAGTTTTTCAAGAAAGTCGTTAGTAATAATCATACGTAACAATCCCAATCGTAAAGCCGGGTGATGACTCTTTCGACTTAACGCATCCGCGACCACATTCGCCTTGCCCGGATGATAAAGTATTTCACAATCATAGTCTTTTACCACATCCATCCACCTACATTGACGATAATTCAAATCTCGTTGGTTAAAGAGATGTTTCAAACTCTTATGATCCAAATAAATTGTACTCTTGACACCATACAAGTAGTGGCGCCAAATTTTCAACTCATGTACCATCGCCGCCAACTCAAGATCATGAGTCGGATATCTCGTTTCGTGTTCCTTTAATTGTCGAGATGTGTAAGCAATGACTTTACCTCTTTGCATTAGAACACACCCGAGCCCATTTAACGAAGCATCACAATAGACCGTCATGTCTTCTACTCCTTCCGGCAACACTAACACCGGAGCTTGACACAACTTCTCTTTTAACAATTGAAAAGCAATTTCTTGCTCGTTCTCCCAATTAAATCTCACATTCTTCCTCGTCAACTTTGTCAATGAAGAAGCGATCTTAGAAAAGTCTTGGATAAACCGACGATAATAACCGGCCAATCCGAGAAAACTTCGGACCTCCGTAGGTGTAGTCGGTTGTCTCCAACTCTTCACCGTCTCAATCTTCCCCGGATCTACTTGAATACTGTCTTCGTTCACAATGTGGCCAAGGAATTGAACCTCCCTTAGCCAAAATTCACATTTGGAGAACTTAGCATACAACTTCTCCCTTCGTAACATCTTCAAAACTTCACGCAAATGGCGTTCATGTTCGTTCATACTTTTCGAGTAGACTAGTATGTCGTCAATGAACACAATCACCGACTTGTCCAACATAGGTTGGCACTCTCGGTTCATAAGATCCATGAATGACGCCGGTGCATTCGTAAGACCAAAAGGCATTACCACAAACTCAAAATGCCCATAACTCGTTCGAAAAGCCATTTTCTCGATATCTTCCTCACGGACTCGCATTTGGTGATAGCCGGATCGTAGGTCAATTTTAGAGAAATACGTTGCACCTTGGAGTTGGTCAAACAAATCGTCAATCCGAGGTAATGGATAACGATTCTTGATCGTCACTTTATTTAACTCCCGATAATCGATGCACATCCGCATACTACCATCCTTCTTCTTTACGAATAAAACCGGAGCGCCCCATGGTGAAGCACTCGGTCGAATAAAACCCTTCTCAAACAACTCTTGAGTTTGATTTAACAACTCTTGCATTTCTGTTGGCGCTAAACGATAAGGAGTTTTAGCAATGGGAGTAACTCCCGGAACCAACTCAATGCGAAATTCAACTTGTCTTTCCGCCGAACACCCGGTAACTCGTCCGGAAAAAAGTCTTCAAATTCATTAACCACCGGAATTTTACGGGTGGGTGGTGGCTCATCACGAGTATCAACAACATGGGCAAGAAAAGCCATGCCACCACTAACAAGGAAACGACGTGCCCTTGCAAAAGAACATATCGGTACGGGTCTTCTTCGCTTATCGCCATGAATAATTAACTCTCCCCCACTTGGGGTCTTCACACGAATAAATTTTTCGTGGCATGCAATATCGGCTCTATTATGATCGATCCAATCCATACCAACAACGATATCGAAATCACCCAAAGTCATCGAGATGAGATCAATTTTAAAGTTTTCGGCACCAAACACAACATTACAATTTTTACACACATCCACCACTAGCACCGTCTTGCCATCCGCTATTTCAACTTCTACAGAACGACTCAACTTAGCTAACGGTTTATTAAGTTTCGGAACAAATTTTGGTGACACGAACGACAAGTTAGCACCACTATCAAAGAGTATCCTTGCCGGATTAGAATTAACCATGAAAGTACCTGAGACGACTTCGTTAGGTTGCTTAGCTTCCTCATTGGTCATCAAATAATTGCGACCCCTAGCCGTACCCGCCGCCCTCTCTAGCCGCTTAACATTATTGTTGCGCAAATCGGGACATTCCGGCCTTTTGTGCCCCTCTTTACCACGATTAAAACAAGTGATTTTGTTTGTGGAGGATAGACTCGGACATTCACGAGCCATGTGTCCCTTTTCGCCACAATTATAGCACGAATAAGAAAAATCTCGGAAGCACCCTTCTTCCCTCCACCAACATTACTGGAACCCTTTTTGTTCTTTTTGTTCGAAAAGTTCGAATTGTTCGAACCTTCACTCTTTCTCTTGCCAAAAGTAAAGCCGCTCTTCCTCAACACGAGCGCCTCAAAACCCTTGGCCATATCGAATAACTCATCAAAAGTTTTCACTACCATTACGCTAATCTTATCTTGATAACAATCATTCAACGTTCGGTAAAAGTCTTCCTTCAACATCTTATCATTCCCGACACACTCCTTGGGTCTTGGACAAAAACACGGATTTGAGAGTGTTCAAATCCATCGACCCTTGCCTCAAGGAACGTAACTCGTCCTTAAGCCTAGTAAGATCGGCCGAATTCGATATTCCTTGAAAACTTTGGACTTGAATTCATCCCACGTGAATTCCATGCATTGCTCTTCACCATAAACTTGGAGTTTTGCGTCCCACCACAACTTAGCATCACCCCTCAACATACCACACCCGTACCTTGTCTTCTTATCGGGAGGACATTCACAAGTACGGAAGGACCCCTCCATATCGGAGATCCAACGGGCACTCTTTAAAGGGTCTCGTTCACCTTCAAAGGTGGGAGGTTGAGAATCCTTGAAGTTCTTATAGAGAAAGTCCCGTCTTCCCACATTATCTTCATGAAGAACGGCCTTCACTTGATCCTTGACTACATTGACTAATTGCTCATCAATCGTATCTAGAAACATTTTCTTAACATCCTCGAGGAAATCCGCCTTTTGACGTTTAAAGATGACCTCAACTTTGGTCGTGAACTCAACGTCCTTACTCGTACTTCCATCATTGGTGTCGTGTCTATTTCTCATCTTCATTCTATAAAACGAAGTAAATTAAGCAACGAAAAGAAAGGACTTAACACATATGTATATACATATACACCACACTACTCCATCTCGCTTAACAATCGTCGTACATCACTTGTTTGACACGATTTGAACCTGTAACAATGGTAGCTAATCAGTGTTACGCGAGCACATCACATTAACTCACTAGTACCACGTCTATCTCGCTTGACGATTTCAAATACCACACAAAACAATAGCGCATCATTAGTTTACATAAACCTATGCACTAACCAAAACCCGATCCGACCCAAAGTCCTACAAGTCCCGCATAACGCGCACACAAAACGTCTAAGTCTAGGCGCCTATCTCAAGTCACCTAAATTACTTAGACCATGCTCTGATACCACTTGTAACAACCCAAACCAAACCACCATCGAACCCGCGGAAAATATCAAAAAAAATTTTTTTGTTTGTTCAGCAACTGGCGCGGCGCGCCAGTACCCCGCGCGGCGCGCCGATCTGGTCTGTCCAAAAAGTCTTGAAACGTGAAAAAGATTGGCCACTTCCCGACATAATTAGACAAAACGCTTTTAACAACATATTCAAACATGTAAAACTAACACAAATCAAACATAAAATAAGTTTTACAAAGCGGGGCCCACATCGGCTGTTTTACGAGTTTCATACAAAAGTTTGAGTTTCGTCCACATTAAGTTTAAATACCAAACGACACTACGAGAACGGTGTTTGGGGTTAAACTACCCAAGCCTCGGTCAAACTCCAAAAGCTAACTCATCCAAAAAGCGTCCCCCAACAACATAGCGGGATCTCTAATCCAAGGTAATGCCCTTACCCTTGTCCACAACTGAACCTATAAAAAGGTAAACAACGAGAGGGTAAGCAAAGCTTAGTGAATGCAATAATTATACACATACATATATAATATATCTACTTGCAAATACTTACACGCATACCGTATACATGCTAGCAAACACAATTAGCTTATCGTCATAAATACAAGCTATAACCTCCAATAACCAAGCTAGCATAACAATAGCATATTTAACTTGAACAAATATAATATGCTTACACTACAACACAATAACCATGGTTAACCAATCGAATGAGGGAACGGTGTTTAAAGATCGTCGTAGTTCATAACAACCATTAGTGCACTTAACACTTCGTACACTAACCCCACGGGTGGCATCTTAACACGTCGATACTTCACCCTGGGTGGCGTCTTAACACGTCGACACTTCACCCCGAGTGGTGTCTTAACACTTCGACACTTCACTCTTCATTTTACTTGAGGTGGCATCTTAACAGGTCGATACTTCACCTCGAGTGGCGCCTTAACACATCGGCACTTCACCCTTCAACTTACTTGGAGTGGCATCTTAGCACATTAATACTTCACTCCGGGTGGTGTCTTAACACATCGACACTTCACCCCGGGTGGCGTCTTAACACATCAACACTTCACCCATCACATTACTTTGAGTGGTGTCTTAGCACATCGACACTTCACTCGTCACGTGAAATGTGGTGTCTTAGCACATCGACACTTCACATCTCACGCTACAACAAATGAATACATTATATACCTATGCATATAATTATTCCACTCACCTTACGCCTTCGGTGAATCAATAAACCAAGCTTGAAACTTCAAGGTAACACCTATTACAAAGTATATATAATCAATCATTCGTTCAAGTTGGTCAAACTCACAACACTCGCCATTACTAGGTCATTTTGACCCATTTGGACACTTAACCCTAAAATTGGGTCAACTCACACCGAAACCCTAACATTTTCCAAGATAGGTTTAAAAACACATTTCAACACAAGGTTTATGCATTAATCACAACATTAACTAACCTAGGTCCATTTTGACCCGTTTGACCAATTTAAGGTCAACACAGCCATTTCAGGTCATCCACTAACCCACACAACGCCCACTTACATATATATATATATATATATATATATATATATATATATATATATATATATATATATATATATATATATATATATATATATATATATATATATATATATATATATATATATATATATATATATATATATATATATATATATATATATAGGTGTGCTAGCAATTTACTAACTAATTTAAGTTCATAAACATCAATCTTACACTTTGAAAACCCTAGTTAGTCATCTTTGAGTCTACATGACCCAATTTCACCCAAAACACCCAATTCACCCACAAATGGGTTTTAAGTTCATCATCTACCCCAAACCCTAACCCTTAATCAAATTAAACAAGGAAATTAAGATTAAAGCATACCACTACACTCAAAATGTAGCTAGGAATTAGATGAACAACTTTATAACTTGAGCTTAAGCAAGATTCCTTCTTCTTCTTCTCCAAAATGAGTTTTCTCACACTAGGATCTTACTCTCTCTCTAGAATTTAAGTGATAAGGTTGAAGTAGATGGAAATGGAGTAAATGAGGCTCCAAGACTGATCTAGGGCCTTTAATTCGGGCCTCCATGTGTAATTACCAAAAAGCCCTCAAAATATCTAATTTAAAAAGAGAAGGGTGAGCTGTCACAGCAAATGGTGTGGCGCGTCATATATCTGCGCGGCACGCAGATCCCCAGATCAGAATCTGTTTCCTTTTTGAATATGTACAACAAAACCCCACTTCAAGTATCTTAATTACACTTATGTACACTACAAATAATCGGGTCTTACATAACTATGGTCCCACAGTTTAGCGGTCACGCCCTCTATATGAGACGTTTCCAAAAAGTATTCGCATTAATTACCAAAACAAAGTCATTTATTAAAGAAATGTAATTGAAAAATATTTGGCATAAACGACCGACATAAGTAATTCAAAACATGACGGTAAGCAAATAGTTTAAATGCGAATATTTTTTCTTGAAATAGAAATGATAAAATATGTTGGACATCGTCCAGTTCTAGCAGCAGACAAGCATGATAACTTCTGTATAGCGGAAGCACTACCTCTATGGACCTGAGATAAAAACATGCAAAACGACAACGAAAATGTTGAGTGAAATCTACAGGTTTAGTAAAGCATTTCGTAAGCTATGCCACAAGATTTCTGAAAAACTTCGTAAAAATTATACATAAGAATGAGCACTTGATTATAAAACTTTAAACCTGCGGATAGCTAAAGCGCTACGCATCTTCCTTTTACCCTTTCTAAGCATACATCGATCAAGTGTACAAGTAACAACAGAATAAGCACCTGTTATGTTTAGGCGAGGTTTGTCAAACCTAACGCTACTGTCCCTATAAGTCGAGCTTACGTAAAGTAATTAATATAATCAAGCTAAGGAATTTTTGATCTGAACTCATATGTATATTGTTTAAGTACTTGTGCCTAATATGTAAAACAGTTGTAAAAAGCATGTTATCTCATCCCTGTAAAAATGTAGTAGGGACTGTAGACTCACCTTAGCAAAAGCACTGAAAATCTCTTAGTAAGAACTGTACGGAAGTCGAACAATCTCGACTGAACAATGCAACCTAGTCAAATAGGTCATCTTAAGTATACATATAGGTCATAATATGTGAAGCCATAGTGTACACAAAGTCCTAGTGCTCAGACTGACTCAATAAACAAGTAAAAGTCAACTAATCTAAGCAAGTCAACCAAAGTCAAACCAAAGGTCAACTCGGTCAAAGTGGTCAAATAAAGTCAAACATCTCAGTAGGTCATTCAAACATGGTCAACATGTCGAACCAAGGTCAAGTAACAGTTTACAGCTCATATATAAGCAAATTGCACATTCGCAGTTTAACACATGTCTTTAAATTACGTACTTCGTAGAAAGATACAACTATAACTCATAGCACATAATTCATAAAATCATGGTAAACTCCAGATCACAACTAGACTCAAAATCAATTCCAAAAATCCATCCAAAGCCTCGTACGATATCTACAAGTTGGGTTTCAGAAAAGGTCTAGTTAGGGTTTACCAAATCAGTTTCAGCACGCGCATCAGTTTCGAAACATTTCTCAAAAAATTTAGAAAACTGATCTTGACGAACGGCCAATTGGAAATTACTCCAGACATCTCAGCGTTGTAGTGATAAAATAATCCAGCACATCTCTTTAGCCAATTAGTACATTTTAACCAATCTTTACAGACCCTTCAGTTTTAGTCAACAAATAGACATGTCATATGGTCAAGCATATATCTCATAGAAAATCACATTTTCGCAAGTTAGCATACAAATGAAAAACATCAAGGAACATGTAAAATAACATATTCCAGAAGCTCAAATCCTCAATAAATTTCTAGTACACTCTAGCAATTTTCTCTCACATTCGAAAACAGTTTCAGCTCTCTTTAAAACATGAATCTTCGTTTTGATGCACCGAGAGCATCACAAAAGCTTTTGACGCGAATCTTAAGTCTAACATGCATGATTTTTCACAAGGATTATAGTAGTACACTTTTCATTAGACAATTCACAAAGCATACAAGTCGGAAATTTCGGATATCATGTAAACCCTAACGAAAACTTCGATTACAAATAACTTGAGCATACGATAACGAAATCAAGCAAAATCAAAGTCTAAATTCAATAGTTTTTCGATACCTTTACATCTAGATAATATACAAGATCAGATCACAAGTCAATTTTATCAGATCATCAAAATACAAATTCGTTTTTCATGCAAACAACGTCAATCGAGCAATTAAACGATAAACGATAACACAAGACATCATTAATTGAGCACTAGACTCGATTACACTATGTAATTGACAAAAAAACTGATTTATAGAAATTAGGGTTTGCAATTATACCTTTGTAGCACAATCAATGCACAATACTAGATGTAAAACGATGTAACGAGCAACATTGATGCATAAGACTTTGTCTAATTTTGAAGTTTGAGTGGTGATGGGGATGGTGGAAGTCAACGGCCAAGTGAGGAGAGGGAAGAAGAAAAGGTCGACTAGCTTGTGTGTGTGTGTGAGGGTTTACAGAACAAATTTTCTATTTGTAGTCTAGTCTTTAGGGCCTAATTTAATCACTTAATCAATTATAAGCCCAAATTTAAGTCCATAAGGGGAGTCCATGGGGGGTTCGGCCGTGGGTCTCCATGGGGGGTCCATGGGCTCACTTTGTCTACTAACTCGTACGCGCGTGGTCTGATTTGAATGTTGTTAACCGTACCGGGTCTCCAGAACGTTATCTAGTCGTTGAAACGAAATCACCGGATTTAATTCATTAAATAAATAATAAATTAAATAAGTTTTTCTTAAAGTTAATAATTATTAAAAATAATTATTTTATCGTTTAACAAAGTTCCGTAAACTGAAAAGCTTTCTTGGCGATTAACTTAATCGTAACGTTTTCTAGTTATTTCATTATCCGAAATAAGTTCATAAATTAATATAACATATTAATTCAAGTAATCCACTAAGATCAAGTATGCATTTAATTCTATTAAATAACAAAGTCTAAGTAAACACCGTTAAATATTTAATGGACAAGTAACGATAGTAAACGGAAAAAGTCGAGTTGTTACACCCCTACATTTAATTTATTACTAAAAACTTCACAACATAAAAGTAATGTCAACATAACTCAATTGCAAAAAGTCATACCTTAGTCAAAGTTCGAGAGTCAAAGTAAGCTTAAGACTAGGACTATGCATCTTAGTGTAGCAATTAGTCATGCCATATCAATTTAGATCATAAATCAACAAACATTAAAGTTACCCCAACTGGTCAAACATAGATAAAGTCAAAGAATCAAGAACCCTAATTTCAAATTAAGAACATACAAACATGAAAGTTGGATTCTTTATGATCTAGACATGTTATATAAGCACATGGTAAACTATTTCATCATTATACTCTCAATTAAACATCACACACGAAAACCCCCAAATTGGGATGAACCCTAAAAATTTAAAGTTCAAAATTTTGAAACCAAACATGAAATCATGTTAGGAAGCATGATAATAACAAGAATCCATCACCAATTTAGCATGATCATCATCAATTGTTCAGAAATATAAAGGCAAGTGCAAGCATGAACATGGTATACATCATGTAAAAATTTGAAAATAAGAGATAATGAAGCATAAATCTTACTTTGCTCATGTTAAATGATGATAAAAATGCAAGAAATCTTCACAAAAGATATTAATGTGGTGCTAAGGTTCGAATTAGATGAGCCTTTGTCATTTTTATGAGAGTAAAAATGAAATGGGTGTGTAAAACTGCAACATTTTCATTTTATAACAGAAAGGTGCGCCGCACCTTGAGGTGGTGCGCCTCTCCATTGCAAACAAACCCCTAGTGCACCGCACCTTATGGCTGGTGTGTCGCACTGTATAACATGAAAAAAATTGTTTGGCGACTGATGTTGATTTTCGGGAATTTAGACTATTGGTGCACCGCACCTTGTGTTAGGTGCGCCGCACCACTTAACTGGTGAGTTTTCCAACTAATTTTTCTCAACATCCACCCAAATACTTAGCCATTTCCAGCTCAAACTCAACTAAACAAGCTATTTTTGGTGTTTTCCAATATCCTAAATGCATGAAATGAAACTAAATGCTAATGCAAGCTATCAAAGATAACATCATATAATTCTAAATGAAATGCAAATTACCATGAACAAATATATACAAGTGTGATTGTTTTTTATCACGGGTCTATCACTTGACCTATTTTACCACAAGGGTGTCACTTTGGGTAGAGCTTGATGTCATTGATAATGCTAAAAACGAACATATATTTCATAGCATTATCCCTCAAGAAAGACAAGCTTTTAGTTGCAATTGTTCTATTTATAAGTGATATGCGTTTAAATAATAAAAGGTGAAGTCAAAAGACAGATTCGACGATTTGAAGACGCAAACGACCAAAAAGCTAAAAAGTACAAAGTACAATCAAAGTGGTTCAATTTATTGATGAGAAACGTCTAAAAGTTAAAAGAGTACAAGCCGCAAAACGTAAAGTACAAGATATTAAATAGTACGCAAGGACGTTCGAAAATCCAGAACCGGGACATGAACCAACTATCAACGCGCGACGCAACGGAGCTAAAATTACAAGTCAACGGAGTACAAGAATATAATATAATATATAATTAATTATATATATTATATTATAAATATTAAATAATACGCAGCAGCCTACGTTTTGGAACCATTTGGAGCTGGACAGCCTGTCCATGCGATCGCATGGGAATTACAAGGGAAAGCTATGCGATCGCATGGCCCCCAAACTCAGGACACATCTATAAATAGCAGGGTAATTCGACGATTTATGTACTACTTTATCAATCTATCTCTCACAATATATATATATATATATATATATATATATATATATATATATATATATATATATATATATATATATATATTTATATTTATAATTTTAATTTTAATTTAAGATTAATAATAATAAGGTTATGTTAGCGAATGTTTTAAGTTTGTAAATCGAAATTCTGTCCGTGTAACGCTACGCTATTAATACTCATTGTAAGTTACGTTCAACCTTTTTAAATTAATGTCTCGTAGCTAAGTTATTATTATGCTTATTTAAGCCGAAGTAATCGTGATGTTGGGCTAAATATTAAAGATGGGGTAATTGGGCTTTGGACCATAATTGAGGTTTGGACAAAAGAACGACACTTGTGGAAATTAGACTATGGGCTATTAATGGGCTTTATATTAACTAAACGATACCTCGTTAATTTAATATAAAGCTTACAATTTAACGTATCTATATATAACCACATACGCTTTATCGGGTACGGTGGGCAGGTTATCTATAAATACGAATTATCGTTCATTTTACCGGACACGAGGATGGATTAATAGTTAATGGACTCATTAAAACAGGGGTGGATTACATTCAAGGGTAATTGGTGTAGTTGTTAACAAAGTAGTAAAACCTTGGATTACACGCAGTCGATAACCTGGTGTATTCATTAAACAAAGTATTAAAACCTTGTTACAGTTCGAATCCCCAATTAGTTGCAATATTTGACTTCGGGTATAAGGATAATTTGATGAAGACTCTCGCACTTTATATTTATGACTGATGGACTATTATGGACAAAACCGTATGGATATATCAAATAATCCAGGACAAATGACAATTAACCCATGGTAATAAATTAAAATCAACACGTCGAACATCATGATTACGGAAGTTTAAATAAGCATAATTCCTTTATTTTATATCTTATCGCACTTTTAATTATCGTACTTTTTAATTATCGCAATTTTATTTAACATCATTTTATTTATGGCACTTTTATATTATCGCACTTTTATTATCGTTATTTACTTTACGCTTTAAATTAAATCATTTGTATATTTAATATTTTACATTAGGTTTTAATTGTGACTTAAGTTTTAAAATCGACAAACCGGTCATTAAACGGTAAAAAACCCCCTTTTATAATAATAATAATACTACTTATATATATATATATATATATATATATATATATATATATATACACACACAAATATAGTTTTAAAAATATAGCGTTAAACTTGGCTAGCTCCCTGCAGAACAAACCGGACTTACTAAAAACTACATTACTGTACGATTAGGTACACTGCCTATAGTGTTATAGCAAGGTTTAGGTATATCCACTCTAATAATAAATAAATAACTTGTGTAAAATTGTATCGTATTTAATAGTATTTCGCAATAAAAATATAACTATTTTGTATACGCTGCTGCACACATCAAGTATTTTTGGCGCCGCTGCCGGGGACACTCATCAATGCCGAAAGCGAAACGCTATTAAAAAAAATTTAGTTTTTTTAGTTAGTCTTGTAAAAATATATAAGTTTTTAAAATATAAAAAGAAAAAAATATATATATATTTCTATATTTATAAGAATTTAAATTAAAAATTTATATTTTTATTTTTCTTTTGTTAAAAATTAAGATTAATAAGTAATTTTTTTATAATTTTTTATTACATATTTATTTTTATATAAATTAAAAACAGAAATTTAAAAATTAGAAAAAAAATAAATAAATTAAAGTTGGGCCGAACTGGTAACAGCCCGAAATCTGATCTGGAATTATGGGCCATACGACTGCATGGCATAACAACCTACACTCCATGCGATCGCATGGAGTGAGGTGACAGGTCTGAAACATCAGTCTGTCGAATTAGGGTTAGGTTAATTATAATTATTATTAATTAATTAATATTAATTAGGGTTTTAATTTAATATTAGTTAGTTTTAGTTTTAATTAATTTGTATTTTAAGTTTTAATTAGTTTTAAAATTAATACTTTTATAAAATAATAATATAAAAATAATATTTTTATAAAAATTGTATTTTTATAACTTTAAGTTTTATTTTTATATTTCGTATCTTTTTAATCGTTTAATAGTAATTTGTATATTTATCGTTCTTAATTAGTTTTAAACTTAGTTTTTGCCGTAGTTGTTTTATATTTCTAGATTTTTAGGCTTTGCCGTAAAATCCCTTAAGTGCTTTTTCTTTAGATTTAGACTTAGGCGCTTTAGAATTTTACGACGTCGCTTATTGCTTTAGTATTTAAAATTTTAGTACTTTTTAAGTTATTGCCGTTTTGGATATAGAATTCCTTTTAAGCTTTAATGCCTTTAGACGTAAGTTTTAAATTTTAGTTTTTAGACTTTTAAGTTTCGACGCTGCAATTTTCTTATTTTTCGACGATTTTTTTTCGACCTTTTATTTTTCGACATTTTTCGACGTACTCTTTTTCTTATTTCTTGACGCTCTAGTTTTTATGACATAGAATTTTCTTTATTTTCTTTAAAGGGTCCTGGCTACCTGCTGCATCTATTGGCTATTCGAAACGTGGGCAAAATCAGAAAAGTCTATTAATTTGATAGCTTATATAATTTTTATCTTTTATAACTAATAGGATATTCAGTGAATGCACCGAGCAAAACGTTCACCACCTTTCATACGTTCACCACCTGTAACTCGATCAAGACATCTAGCCAATATAGTCGCCGTTGATTTTTATTTAGAATCATCATCTAGTCGACCAAGTACTCCAATTCAAATTTCCGATAATCCATTTTTTGAACCCGACCTCACAATTGAGAATCCGGAGGATATTCAGGGACAATTCAGAGATCCTGAACCACTAATCATTCCTCCTGAACCACAAATCACGCATCCAGAAATTGTCGAGGAAGAAACCATTAAGTCAGAATCCTCTAATGATTCATGTAACATCCCGCCTTTTTCCGTTTAACTATTTAAAGTCCGTTATATGATTATGACATCCCTCGTTAATACGCGTTTCAAAATATCTCGTTTAGGTAATTCACGCACCGGCAACCGAACTAGAGGGACCATTGTTGCCAAGAGAGCAAAGAGGTGACTAGGTCAACTAGTCAACCCTTCACTCTCATCCATTCATTATTTCTTTTCTTTTCCATTTTTCTCTAATACTTTCACAAATTCTCTCAAACACCATTTCAAATATTCGTCATCTAATCAAAATCTAGCAAGCTTCAATCTAAACTAATTACATATTTGGAATCCTTGCAACTTCCTCTTCGATTCCATACCGATTACATCTCGTTTGGGTAACTTTCTAAAATCACTAGATTTTGTGTTCTTGATGTTTTTAACTTATAAAGTTGTTAATTAGTGTCTATGGCTCAAGTCTAACATGATTATATGATTTATATGCTCGATTTCGTTATTTGAAGTAACTAGCTTGAATATGAACTTTGGTGTGTTTGATTTGGTAATTTGGTTGCTTAAATGTTGTTTTTATGGTAAAGTGCAAGTATTAAATGTGTTACTAGTAACACTAGCTTCAATTTGATGTGTAGGTTGTTTTAGAAAACTTCATAAACTTGATTATTAGTTTTGGTGGATTTGGGTTAGGGTTTGATGAACTTGAAATGAACTTTTGATGCTTTGAATGACATGAAATGTTATTTGTAAGTGTTAGGTTGTATTGTATGCTTGATCACCTTCGAAACGGCATATCATTCATATAAATTGGTTGCCGAATCATCGAATTTCATTTATGAACTTGAGTGCATTTAATGAGGAACTTTGAATGTGATTTTGGTTGTTGTAAAAGTAAATGTGATGGATGAAATGTGTTTAGTTGTTTTCCTTGTCAAAATACCTTTCCGATGATATAAGATACATGCTTTGGTTGTTTGCGAGTCATAAATAGTGATTGGTTGAAGTTAGGTTCGTGCATAAAACTTAAAAACTGCCAGAATTCTCTGCACAGGTAATGGAGCGGCGCGCCATATACCCGCGCGGCGCGCCAAAGTGGTCTGTCCAACTTTGTCGATTTTTGAATAATGTTTGCTATGCTACGCACCTCCGATTCACACGTAACTTGTTCTAACATGCTCATACATGATTAAAAACCTCAGAAAAATAGTTCGGGACCCGACCCGAACGTGTTGACTTTTTCGTTGACTTTGACCGACCAAAGTTTGACTTTTTGTTAAACTTAACCAAATGATTATGCAACCTTCCTAACTTGTTTCTATACTTGTATCTTGCATGAAACTTGACAATTTGATTTCACATGCTACATAATTGAGTCGTAACGAGCTGTAGGACTAATTGAACATCTTTGACCTATCGTGTTTACCGTTATTGATACGACCTATTTGTTTAGGTCAAGACTAGCACTATCCTTCGCACACGTTACTTTGTGAAGTACTTTTCATAGGTGCACTCAAGGTGAGATCATAATCCCATCTTTCAAACAACTATTATGCTTTAAACTATGGGATGAGAAACATATACGTATCATACTTTTATACATTGAACACAAGTACGAAAACGAACATTCCACGTACGGGTTTGAACAAAAATCCTCAATTCAATTATCATTAGTTACACTTGCAGGGTGTAAACGTGAACTTCTATTATGTGATCACATGGGCTTGACGAGCCTCATTCGGACGGTTCGCTACCTTTAGCTTATGAAATATATTTTCGGGTCTAGTGTATGTTCTAACACTGCACAAAGGGTGCAAAATAGTTAAGTTTGATAATTGGGTACCCGCGAAACAAATAACAACTTTGGAATGCAAATGATTTTGATAATCATATTATATTAAATCTTGTGGTTCAAATGCAACGTTTACTAAACACCTATGATTTCACCAACGTTTTCGTTGACAGTTTTCTATATGTTTTCTCAGGTCCTTGAAAGCTACTTGATTCATGCTTCCGCACTCTTTTTGATACTTGCTTGGATGTCGAGTATGCATGCATAGTTGGAGCGTCTTTTGACTACTTTAAATTGTGTCGCATAGGTTTCATTCGTACGTTAAACTTTGTATTGTAACTAATCTTTTAAACTACATTTGTAAACTTGAAACATCCTTTTTCTTATGAAATAAATGCGACATATTTTGGTCAAACGTCATGATAAAGACTTATGACCACGTAACGGGACCTAAGTAGTCGGCGCCGTCAAACATGATTTGGTCGGGTCGCTATAGATGGTATCAGAGTGTTGGTTGTAGGGATTTAGAGTTCATTGGTGTCAACCCCGAGTCATAGGGTACATTGGTGAGTCTAGACTACAACCGGTATATAGACTTGAAGTAGGAATTACTTGACTACTTGTGCATTTTACTCGAACTCGTCTATCACATCAAATTCTTATTCAATCTTAATCTCACGTTACTTAATTTAATTGACGCGCCACCTTAACTATATGAATTAGTGTCGAATGCACATATGAATTAGAGTAATATAATTTCCGGGATTATATTACGGTGACTCATATGAACATTCCGACATTATGACATAAAGAATTTAAGGCGAGTCAAGGAAAAATTTTTCTCTATCCTTATTCCATATCATGGTTAGTATTATTAAGAATACTAATCAACGGTATTCTTGTGTTTTGAAGGAACAATGCCTCCTCGTCGTGTGCCACACCATGAGACTCCCGAACAAGCTCTACAACGAATGATAGCCACCGCCGTGGAAGCGGCCATGGCCGATCACTCCTCTAACAATAACAACAACCACAACAACAACAACAATGGAGCCGGTAACTCAAACGAAGGGTGCTCCTACAAATCCTTCATGGGGTGCAAACCTCACACTTTTGATGGAACCGGGGGACCGGTCGTGCTCACCCGATGGTTTGAGCAAACGGAAGCCGTCTTTAGCATAAGTGGTTGTCGAGACCAAGACAAGGTCAAATACTCCACTCACACCTTCGCCGGTGTCGCTCTTACATGGTGGAATACTTATGTACAATCGGTGGGTACCGATGAAGCTCACGCCCTCTCTTGGGCCGATTTAAGGGAAAAGATGGTCATCGAATATTTCCCTCGCGAAGAAACCCGAAAGCTCGAACAAGAGCTAAGAACCTTAGAGGCGGTCGGAAACGATCTTAAGGCCTATAATCAACGATTCGCCGAACTATCCTTGATGTGTCCTAACCTCGTGAACACCGAATCTCAAAGGGTCGAACTTTATATGTATGGTCTTCCAAAGAGCATCAAACAAGGGGTGATGTCATCCAAACCCGCTAACCTACAACAAGCATTGAACATGGCCCGCCAATTGATCGAAACGGTTGACGAAATCGTAGTTCCGGCACCTAAGGCCGAGGATAAATCGGGCGGCAACAATAGAAAGTGGGAACCCTCCCAATCAAATAACAACAGCTTTACTAAGAAGCCTTACACCTCCGACGCCAAGAAAAGTTATGGCGGAAATAAACCGTTTTGCAACAAATGCCACAAGCACCACTATGGTGAATGTAGCAATCTATTTTTCCACCGGTGCCAAAGGGGTGGTCATGTAGCCAACGATTGTAGAAGTGCCGCCCCCGTCGCTCAAAAGGTGCCCAATGCACCAAAACCGGGTACTTGTTATGAATGTGGCCAAATAGGAAATTTTAGAAATGCATGTCCGAAGAAGAAAGCCAACCCCAACACACGCGGCCGAGTTTTCAACATCAACACCGAGGAAGCCCGAGATGACAATGAATTAGTCACGGGTACGTTTCTCCTCAACAACACTTATGTTACTTGTTTATTCGATTCGGGTGCCGATAAGAGTTTTGTATCCAAGACTTTGACTCATTCTTTAAATACTCCACAACTCCCACTAGATACCACTTATACCATTGAAGTGGCCAACGGAAAACTATTGAGTGCCGACACATATTACCGGGGGTGTACGTTAAACATTTTGGGTAATGAGTTTGAAATTGACTTGATACCCATGGAACTAGGAAGCTTCGATGTATTAATCGGTATGAATTGGCTAGCCAAAATGAAATCTCACATCCTTTGTGATCTTAACGCAATTCGAATTCCTATCGAGAATGGTGAACCTTTGATCGTCTATGGCGATAAGAGTTGCACCGGACTCAACCTCGTTTCGTGTATTAAAGTTAGAAAACTACTCCGTAAGGGTTGTTTTGCGATCCTTGCTCACGTTAAGAAAGTCGAGTCCGATGAGAAGCACATCGATGATGTGCCAATTGTTAGTGACTATTCCGATGTATTTCCCGACGAATTGCCGGGTCTTCCACCTCATCGACCGGTTGAATTCCAAATCGATCTTATTCCGGGAGCCGCACCCGTAGCACGTGCACCATATAGACTCACTCCATCCGAAATGCAAGAATTGCAAAGTCAAATCCAAGAACTACTTGATCGTGGTTTTATCTAACCTAGCCATTCACCTTGGGGCGCTCCGATTTTGTTTGTTAAAAAGAAAGACGGATCCCTACGAATGTGCATTCATTATCGTGAACTAAACAAATTGACGATTAAAAACCGATATCCTCTTCCTCGCATCGATGACCTCTTTGATCAACTACAAGGGTCTTGTGTATATTCAAAAATCGATCTCCGCTCGGGTTATCATCAATTAAGGGTTAAGGGGGAAGATGTCTCCAAAACCGCTTTTCGAACTCGTTATGGTAGTTATGAATTTCTTGTAATGCCATTTGGTCTCACTAATGCACCGGCGGTGTTCATGGATCTTATGAACCGCGTGTGCAAACCGTATCTTGACAAATTCGTTATCGTGTTCATCGATGATATTTTGGTTTATTCTAAAAGCGAAGAAGAACATGAGGAACACCTCCGGCTCGTGCTTGAACTTTTAAGACAAGAACGACTCTATGCCAAATTCTCCAAGTGTGAATTTTGGTTGAAGGAAGTTCAATTTCTTGGTCATGTTGTAAGTGACCAAGGTATTAAAGTCGATCCAACGAAAATCGAAGCCATTAGTAAATGGGAGACTCCCACTACTCCTACTCACATTCGTCAATTCTTGGGTCTCGCCGGATACTACCATAGATTCATCAAGGATTTCTCTTTGATTGCTCGTCCTCTAACCGCTTTAACTCACAAGGGAAAGAAATTCAATTGGGCGACCGAACAAGAATCCGCATTTCAAATCTTGAAAACAAAGCTAACCACCGCTCCTATCTTGTCACTTCCCGAAGGCAATGACGATTTTGTTGTGTATTGTGACGCCTCGAAACATGGTTTTGGGTGTGTGTTGATGCAACGAACAAAAGTCATTTCTTATGCTTCTCGACAACTCAAAATTCATGAACGAAACTACACAACACATGATCTCGAACTCGGAGCCGTTGTATTTGCACTTAAAATGTGGAGACACTATCTTTATGGAACCAAGAGTACTATCTTTACCGATCACAAAAGTCTCCAACACATCTTCGACCAAAAGCAACTAAACATGAGACAACGAAGGTGAATTGAAACCTTAAACGATTACGATTGCGAGCTCCGTTACCATCCCGGGAAGGCAAATGTAGTAGCCGATGCCTTAAGTCGAAAAGAAAGAGCGGTGCCTCTTCGTGTCCGAGCCTTAAACATCACCATCCACACCAACCTTAATAGCCAAATTCGGGTAGCCCAAGATGAGGCTCTCAAGGATGAAAACGTTTCACACGAGCTCTTGAACATTCTCGTCTCTCGATTCGAAATTAGAGAGACCGGACTATAGTGACCCGAACTTTTCCATGTTTATATATATTAATTGAGATTGATATTTACATGATTAAATGTTTCCAACATGTTAAGAAATCAAACTTGTTAAGGCTTGATTAATTGAAATATGTTTCATATAGACAATTGACCACCCAAGTTGACCGGCGATTCACGAACGTTAACACTTGTAAAAACGACATGGCGATATATATATGGATATACATATGGTTAACATGAGATTATGATAAGTAAGTATCTCCATAAGTATATTAACAATGAGTTATATACATATAAACAAGACTACTAACTTAAGGATTTCGAAACGAGACATATATGTAACGATTATCGTTGTAACGACATTTAAATGTATATATATCATATTAAGATATATTAATATATCATAATATCATGATAATATAATAATTTAACATCTCATTAGATATAATAAACAATGGGTTAACAACATTAATTGAGATCGTTAACTTAAAGGTTTCAAAACAACACTTACATGTAACGACTAACGATGACTTAACGACTCAGTTAAAATGTATATACATGTAGTGTATTTAGATGTATTAAAATACTTTTGGAAGACTTCAAGACATATATCAAAACACTCATACTTAACGAAAATGGTTACAGTTACTTTCCGATTCTTTTCTTTCATCAAGAATTCTAGTCGTATTCTTACCCGTATTATACACAGCTTCAAAACGTACTTACTATGGGTATATACCAATAGGAACTAGAATGGGATTCCACTCTTGATTATGTCATGTATGACTAATCAATTTTAACTTCTACCATGAGCTAGTCAACTAACTAGAACTCCTTTTAACCCCACTCACCACTCACCAATTACCACTCATCATTCACTCCATTTCACTTCCAATTCTCTTTCTAATTCTCTCTCAACACACACACACACTATTATGAACGTATTTTTCCAGTAGTTAATCATCATCTTCATCAAAAATCACTTCAAGAATCAAGCTATAATCATCATAGGAAGAACACTTCAAGAACACTTCAAAAATCCCTTCAAGTTTACTAATTTACTTCCAAGCTTTCTAATCCATTCCAAGTAATCATCTAAGATCAAGAAACCTTTGTTATATACAGTAGGTTATCTTTCTTATTCAAGGTAATATTCATATTCAAACTTTGATTCAATTTCTATAACTATAAACTATCTTAATTCGAGTAAAAATCTTACTTGAACTTGTTTTTGTGTCATGATCCTACTTCAAGAACTTTCAAGCCATCCAAGATCCTTTGAAGCTAGATCATTTCTTATCACTCCCAGTAGGTTTACCTACTAAACTTGAGGTAGTAATGATGTTCATAACATCATTCGATTCATATATATAAAACTATCTTATTCGAAGGTTTAAACTCGTAATCACTAGCACATAGTTTAGTTAATTCTAAACTTGTTCGCAAACAAAAGTTAATCCTTCTAACTTGACTTTTAAAATTAACTAAACACATGTTCTATATCTATATGATATGCTAACTTTGATTTAAAACCTGGAAACACGAAAAACACCGTAAAACCGAATTTACGCCGTCGTAGTAACACCGCGGACTGTTTTGGGTTAGTTAATTAAAAACTATGATAAACTTTGATTTAAAATTTGTTATTCTGAGAAAATGATTTTTATTATGAACATGAAACTATATCCAAAAATTATGGTTAAACTCAAAGTGGAAGTATGTTTTCTAAAATGGTCATCTAGACGTCGTTCTTTCGACTAAAATGACTACCTTTACAAAAATGACTTGTAACTTATTTTTCCGACTATAAACCTATACTTTTTCTGTTTAGATTCATAAAATAGAATTCAATATGAAACCAAAGCAAATTTGATTCACTCAAAACGGATTTAAAATGAAGAAGTTATGGGTAAAACAAGATTGGATAATTTTTCTCATTTTAGCTACGTGAAAATTGGTAACAAATCTATTCCAACCATAACTTAATCAACTTGTATTGTATATTATGTAGTCTTAAGATACCATAGACACGTATACAATGTTTTGACCTATCATGTCGACACATCTATATATATTTCGGAACAACCATAGACACTCTATATGTGAATGTTGGAGTTAGCTATACAGGGTTGAGGTTGATTCCAAAATATATAGTTTGAGTTGTGATCAATACTGAGATACGTATACACTGGGTCGTGGATTGATTCAAGATAATATTTATCGATTTATTTCTGTACATCTAACTGTGGACAACTAGTTGTAGGTTACTAACGCGGACAGCTGACTTAATAAACTTAAAACATCAAAATATATTAAAAGTGTTGTAAATATATTTTGAACATACTTTAATATATATGTATATATTGTTATAGGTTCGTGAATCAGCAGTGGCCAAGTCTTACTTCTCGACGAAGTAAAAATCTGTGAAAGTGAGTTATAGTCCCACTTTTAAAATCTAATATTTTGGGATGAGAATACATGCAGGTTTTATAAATGATTTACAAAATAGACACAAGTATGTGATACTACATTCTATGGTTGAATTATTGAAATCGAATATGCCCCTTTTTATTAAGTCTGGTAATCTAAGAATTAGGGAACGGACACCCTAATTGACGCGAATCCTAAAGATAGATCTATTAGGCCTAACAAACCCCATCCAAAGTACCGGATGCTTTAGTACTTCGAAATTTATATCATATCCGAAGGGTATCCCGGAATGATGGGGATATTCTTATATATATGCATCTTGTTAATGTCGGTTACCAGGTGTTCACCATATGAATGATTTTTATCTCTATGTATGGGATGTGTATTGAAATATGAAATCTTGTGGTCTATTGTTACGATTTGATATATATAGGTTAAACCTATAACTCACCAACATTTTTGTTGACGTTTAAAGCATGTTTATTCTCAGGTGAATACTAAGAGCTTCCGCTGTCGCATACTTAAATAAGGACGAGATTTGGAGTCCATGCTTGTACGATATTGTGTAAAAACTGCATTCAAGAAACTTATTTTGTTGTAACATATTTGTATTGTAAACCATTATGTAATGGTCGTGTGTAAACAGGATATTTTAGATTATCATTATTTGATAATCTACATAAAGCTTTTTAAACCTTTATTGATGAAATAAAGGTTATGGTTTGTTTTAAAATGAATGCAGTCTTTGAAAAACGTCTCATATAGAAGTCAAAACCTCGCAACGAAATCAATTAATATGGAACGTTTTTAATCAATAAGAACGGGACATTTCAGTTGGTATCCGAGCGTTGGTCTTAGAGAACCAGAATTTTGCATTAGTGTGTCTTATCGAGTTTGTTAGGATGCATTAGTGAGTCTAGACTTCGACCGTGTTTACTTGAAAAATGATTGCTTAACAAATTTTGTTGGAAACTATATATTTTTAACATGTGAATATTATGTGATATATTAATCTCTTAACGCGTTTGATATTATGTGATAGATGTCTACCTCTAGAACAAGTCCCATTGACTCACCTAATAAAAATGAAGAGTCAAATGTAAATTGGAATGATTCGTGGACTGATTCACAAGTTCCCGAAGAGGAACCGGAAGAAGAATCGGAACCGGAAGAAGAATCGGAACCGGAAGAAGAATCGGAACCGGATGAAGAAATAGAACCGGTGGGGGAAATAATAAAACGGTTAAGTAAAAGAAAATCCTCAACCAACCGACCAAGGTTAATTATGGTCAATGGTGTTTCCGCCAAGGAAGCAAAATATTGGGAGGATTACCAATTCTCCGATGAATCGGATTCCGACGAGAATTCCGATGATGTTATAGAAATTACCCCAACTGAATTTAAAAAGGCAAAAGAAAATAATAAGGGAAAGGGCATAAAAATAGAGAAATCTAATTCCAACCCCGATGAACTTTATATGTATCGTCAACCCCCGAAGTCCTTAAGTTGTAACAATGACCCGGGAACCTCTAAACCACCAGGTTTTTCTAAACCAATGTGGAAAACGGCGGCTCGTATTAGGGGAACATCATATATCCCTAGAAACTTAGCAAAACGAACCAAAACTGAAGAAGAAGAAGAAACAAGCGAGTCGGAATAAGATAGTTGTATTCGTGTGGTGTAATATATGTAATATAGTGTGCTTATGCTTTATGATATATGTAAAAATTGCTTGTATTAATAAGTATTTTTTTTTTTTTTATGAATCTAACTCTTGTCTATTTTACAGTATAAAAACACAAAATGGATGAACAACCCAATATTTTAAGAGACCTACCCGGAGACATGATTGATGAAATCTTGTCTAGAGTGGGTCAGAATTCTTCGGCACAACTATTTAAGGCGAGATCAGTTTGTAAGACATTCGAAGAACGTATCAAGAATGCCTTGGTTTATAAAAGGCTTTCGTTCGAAAGATGGGGGATATCACATTGGGAAATCCATAAGTTACAATGTGTTTACTTTGACGCATATATTGCGGGGAACCCAAATGCTATTTTACGCAATGGGTTAAGAAATTATTTTGATTCAATATATCCGAATATTGGACTTCGTGATTTAGAAAAAGCGGCTAACATGCAACATAAAGAAGCATGTTATGCTTACGGATTAGTAATGTTCGCTTCTCACCAAAGTGAGAACAAGAACATCGGCCTACAACTATTAAACAAAACGTTCCCACAAGTGACGGAGTCGGTAATTGGGGTAAGAAATGAGGTTTTTAGATTGTTACGGGACTGTTGGACATTACGTAACCCTCGTCCCTTTGACGACGTTACAACACGCTATCTTATCAACGGCCATAACGGTTATGTTCCACAAGACCAAGGAAGGGAAGTAGTCCTAGTAAAACCAGAATGCATGACTTGTTTCTGGACGTATGAATTACGTGTCTTTATTGCCTTTGCTGAACGACTTGTGTACTAGCTAGAATTATCTTCACAACTATCTTGTATCAAAGTTATTGTGTGCTATATTTCATGCTTTATGTAAAATAAGCGGTATTGTAAGTTTGTAAAATATTGTATAAAACTTTGAACGCGAAATATTATTATAATCAGTTTTTCATATAGAATTGTAGTAGTTGAATTGTATATTAGCTACTAAGTATGAACTTAACGGGTAGGTACTACCCGAATTTAAACTTATAAAACGCTAATATGAAGAAAAAGCTTTTATAAATGAGTTCATATTATGCTACGAAATACTATTAACTACTCTTAATATTCTGTATGATTAACTTGTTCCATTTGACTATTTTGAAGGAAATGGCACCGACTACTCGACACACCGTGAATATGAATGAAGAGGAATTCCGTACTTTTCTAGCTTCAAACATAGCCGCAGTTTAGGCTGCGCTACATACCAACAATAACCTTGGATCTAGCAGTACAGGAAATCGTGTAGGATGCACCTACAAAGAATTCACTGCCTGCAAACCTTTGGAATTTGATGGAACCGAAGGACCGATCGGATTGAAATGGTGGACCGAGAAGGTCGAATCGGTGTTTGCCATAAGTAAGTGTACTGAAGAGGACAAAGTGAAGTACGCTACGCATACCTTCACAGGTTCTGCGTTAACATGGTGGAATACCTATCTAGAGCAAGTGGGACAAGACGATGCGTACGCACTACTGTGGTCAGCATTCAAGCACTTGATGAACGAGAAGTACCGTCCCAGAACCGAGGTCAATAAGCTCAAGACAGAACTTAGAGGGTTACGAACCCAAGGATTTGATATTACCACGTACGAAAGACGATTCACAGAATTGTGCCTATTGTGTCCGGGAGCATTCGAAGATGAGGAAGAGAAGATCGACGCGTTTGTGAAAGGATTACCAGAAAGAATCCAAGAAGATATAAGTTCACACGAGCCCGCCTCCATACAAAAGGCATGTAGAATGGCTCACAAACTAGTGAACCAGATTGAAGAAAGAATTAAAGAACAGACTGCTGAAGAGGCCAATGTGAAGCAAGTCAAAAGAAAGTGGGAGGAAAACGGTGATAAGAATCACCAATACAACAACAACAACAATTACAACAATAATCGCAACAATTATCCCAACAATCGCAACATCAATCGCAACTATAACAAACGGCCCACCAACCACAACAACAACAACAACAGCAACTACAACAATCATCCCAACAACAATAACAACCGCAATAACAACAACAATCAGAAGCAGCTATGCCAAAGGTGTGAAAAGTATCACTCGGGGTTCTGCACCAAATTTTGCAACAAGTGTAAAAGAAATGGTCATAGCGCGGCGAAGTGTGAGGTCTACGGACCAGGGGTTAACAGAACGAAAGGAACAAATGGTGTCGGAACGAGTAATGGCGGAGCAAGTAGTGTCGGAGCAAGTTATGCTAATGTAGTTTGTTATAAATGTGGAAAACCAGGCCACATTATTAGAAATTTCCCGAACCAGGAGAACACGAATGGACAAGGCCGCGGAAGAGTTTTCAATATTAATGCGGCAGAGGCACAGGAAGACCCGGAGCTTGTTACGGGTACGTTTCTTATTGACAATAAATCTGCTTACGTTTTATTTGATTCGGGTACGGATAGAAGCTATATGAGTAGAGATTTTTGTGCTAAATTAAGTTGTCCATTGACGCCTTTGGATAGTAAATTTTTACTCGAATTAGCAAATGGTAAATTAATTTCAGCAGATAATATATGTCGGAATCGAGAAATTAAACTGGTTAGCGAAACATTTAAGATTGATTTGATACCAGTAGAGTTAGGGAGTTTTGATGTGATAATCGGTATGGACTGGTTGAAAGAAGTGAAAGCAGAGATCGTTTGTTACAAAAATGCAATTCGCATTATACGAGAAAAAGGAAAACCCTTAATGGTGTACGGAGAAAAGGGCAACACGAAGCTACATCTTATTAGTAATTTTAAGGCACAAAAACTAATAAGAAAAGGTTGCTATGCTGTTCTAGCACACGTCGAGAAAGTACAAACTGAAGAAAAGAGCATCAATGATGTTCCCATTGCAAAAGAATTTCCCGATGTATTTCCGAAAGAATTACCGGGATTACCCCCACATCGATCCGTTGAATTTCAAATAGATCTTGTACCAGGAGCTGCACCAATAGCTCGTGCTCCTTACAGACTTGCACCCAGCGAGATGAAATAACTGCAAAGCTAATTACAAGAACTTTTAGAGCGTGGTTTCATTCGACCAAGCACATCACCGTGGGGAGCTCCTGTTTTGTTTGTCAAGAAGAAAGATGGTACATTCAGGTTGTGTATCAACTACCGAGAGTTGAACAAACTTACCATCAAGAACCGCTACCCACTACCGAGAATCGACGACTTATTTGATCAACTACAAGGCTCGTCTGTTTATTCAAAGATTGACTTACGTTCCGGGTATCATCAAATACGGGTGAAAGAAGATGATATTCCAAAGACTGCTTTCAGAACACGTTATGGTCATTATGAGTTTATGGTCATGCCGTTTGGTTTAACTAATGCACCAGCTGTGTTCATGGACCTTATGAACCGAGTGTGTGGACCATACCTTGATAAGTTTGTCATTGTTTTCATTGATGACATACTTATTTACTCAAAGAATGACCAAGAACACGGTGAACATTTGAGAAAGGTGTTAAAAGTATTGAGGAAGGAAGAATTGTACGCTAAGTTTTCAAAGTGTGCATTTTGGTTGGAAGAAGTTCAATTCCTCGGTCACATAGTGAACAAAGAAGGTATTAAGGTGGATTCGGCAAAGATAGAAACTGTTGAAAAGTGGGAAACCCCGAAAACTCCGAAACACATACGCCAGTTTTTAGGACTAGCTGGTTACTACAGAAGGTTCATCAAAGACTTTTCCAGAATATCAAAACCCTTGACTGCATTAACGCATAAAGGGAAGAAATTTGAATGGAAGGATGAACAAGAGAAAGCGTTTTAGTTATTGAAGAAAAAGCTAACTACGGCACCTATATTGTCATTGCCTGAAGGGAATGATGATTTTGTGATTTATTGTGACGCATTAAAGCAAGGTCTCGGTTGTGTATTAATGCAACGAACGAAGGTGATTGCTTATGCATCTAGACAATTGAAGATTCAAGAACAAAATTATACGACGCATGATTTGGAATTAGGCGCGGTTGTTTTTGCATTAAAGACTTGGAGGCACTACTTATATGGGGTCAAAAGTATTATATATACCGACCATAAAAGTCTTCAACACATATTTAATCAGAAACAACTGAATATGAGGCAGCGTAGGTGGATTGAATTGTTGAATGATTACGACTTTGAGATTCGTTACCACCCGATGAAGGCAAATGTGGTAGCCGATTCCTTGAGCAGGAAGGACAGAGAACCCATTCGAGTAAAATCTATGAATATAATGATTCATAATAACCTTACTACTCAAATAAAGGAGGCGCAACAAGGAGTTTTAAAAGAAGGAAATTTAAAGGATGAAATACCCAAAGGATCGGAGTAGCATCTTAATATTCGAGAAGACGGAACCCGGTATAGGGCTGAAAGGATTTGGGCACCAAAATTTAGAGATATGAGAGAAATGGTACTTAGAGAAGCTCATAAAACCAGATACTCAATACATCCTAGAATGGGGAAGATGTACAAGGATCTCAAGAAACATTTTTGGTGGCCGGGTATGAAAGCCGATGTTGCTAAATACGTAGGAGAATGTTTGACGTGTTCTAAGGTCAAAGCTGAGCATCAGAAACCATCAGGTCTACTTCAACAACCCGAAATCCCAGAATGGAAATGGGAAAACATTACCGTGGATTTCATCACTAAATTGCCAAGGACTGCAAGTGGCTTTGATACTATTTAGGTAATAGTTGATCGTCTCACCAAATCAGCACACTTCCTGCCAATAAGAGAAGATGACAAGATGGAGAAGTTAGCACGACTGTATTTGAAGGAAGTCGTCTCCAGACATGGAATACCAATCTCTATTATCTCTGATAGGGATGGCAGATTTATTTCAAGATTCTGGCAGACATTAAAGCAAGTATTAGGAACTCATCTAGACATGAGTACTGCCTATCATCCACAAACTGATGGGCAGAGCGAAAGGACGATAAAAACGCTTGAAGACATGCTACGAGCATGTGTTATTGATTTCGGAAACAGTTGGGATCGACATCTACCGTTAGCAGAATTTTCCTACAACAACAGCTACCATTCAAGCATTGAGATGGCGCCGTTTGAAGCACTTTATGGTAGAAAGTGCAGGTCTCCGATTTGTTGGAGTGAAGTGGGGGATAGACAAATTACGGGTCCGGAGATTATACAAGAAACTACCGAGAAGATCATCCAAATTCAACAACGGTTGAAAACCGCCCAAAGTCGACAAAAGAGCTACGCTGACATTAAAAGAAAAGATATAGAATTTGAAATTGGAGAGATGGTCATGCTTAAAGTTGCACCTTGGAAAGGCGTTGTTCGATTTGGTAAATGTGGGAAATTAAATCCAAGGTATATTGGACCATTCAAGATTATTGATCGTGTCGGACCAGTAGCTTACCGACTTGAGTTACCTCAACAACTCGCGGCTGTACATAACACTTTCCACGTCTCGAATTTGAATAAATTTTTTGTTAAAGAAGATCTCACTATTCCGTTAGATGAAATCCAAATCAACGAAAAACTCCAATTCATCGAAGAACCCGTCGAAACAATGGATCGTGAGGTTAAAAGACTTAAGCAAAACAAGATACCAATTGTTAAGGTTCGATGGAATGCTCGTAGAGGACCCGAGTTCACCTGGGAGCGTGAAGATCAGATGAAGAAGAAATACCCGCATCTATTTACAGAAGATTCGTCAACACCTTCAACAGCTTAAAATTTCGGGACGAAATTTATTTAACGGGTAGGTACTGTAGTGACCCGAACTTTTCCATGTTTATATATATTAATTGAGATTGATATTTACATGATTAAATGTTTCCAACATGTTAAGCAATCAAACTTGTTAAGGCTTGATTAATTGAAATATGTTTCATATAGACAATTGACCACCCAAGTTGACCGGCGATTCACGAACGTTAAAACTTGTAAAAACAACATGACGATATATATATGGATATACATATGGTTAACATGAGATTATGATAATTAAGTATCTCCATAAGTATATTAACAATGAGTTATATACATATAAACAAGACTACTAACTTAAGGATTTCAAAACGAGACATATATGTAACGATTATCGTTGTAACGACATTTAAATGTATATATATCATATTAAGATATATATTAATATATCATAATATCATGATAATATAATAATTTAACATCTCATTAGATATAATAAACAATGGGTTAACAACATTAATTGAGATCGTTAACTTAAAGGTTTCAAAACAACACTTACATGTAACGACTAACGATGACTTAACGACTCAGTTAAAATGTATATACATGTAGTGTATTTAGATGTATTAAAATACTTTTGGAAGACTTCAAGACATATATCAAAACACTCATACTTAACAAAAATGGTTACAGTTACTTTCCCATTCTTTTCTTTCATCAAGAATTCTAGTCGTATTCTTACCCGTATTATACACAGCTTCAAAACGTACTTACTATGGGTATATACCAATAGGAACTATCATGCGATTCCACTCTTGATTATGTCATGTATGACTAATTAATTTTAACTTCTACCATGAGCTAGTCAACTAACTAGAACTCCTTTTAACCCCACTCACCAATTACCACTCATCATTCACTCCATTTCACTTCCAATTCTCTTTCTAATTCTCTCTCAACACACACACACTATTATGAACGTATTTTTCCAGTAGTTAATCATCATCTTCATCAAAAATCACTTCAAGAATCAAACTATAATCATCATAGGAAGAACACTTCAAAAATCCCTTCAAGTTTACTAATTTACTTCCAAGCTTTCTAATCCATTCCAAGTAATCATCTAAGATCAAGAAACCTTTGTTATATACAGTAGGTTATCTTTCTTATTCAAGGTAATATTCATATTCAAACTTTGATTCAATTTCTATAACTATAAACTATCATAATTCGAGTAAAAATCTTATTGAACTTGTTTTTGTGTCATGATCCTACTTCAAGAACTTTCAAGCCATCCAAGATCCTTTGAAGCTAGATCATTTATTATCACTCCCAGTAGGTTTACCTACTAAACTTGAGATAGTAATGATGTTCATAACATCATTCGATTCATATATATAAAACTATCTTATTCGAAGGTTTAAACTCGTAATCACTAGAACATAGTTTAGTTAATTCTAAACTTGTTCGCAAACAATAGTTAATCCTTCTAACTTTACTTTTAAAATTAACTAAACACATATTCTATATCTATATGATATGCTAACTTAATAATTTAAAACTTGGAAACACGAAAAACACCGTAAAACCGGATTTACGCCGTCGTAGTAACACCGCGGATTGTTTTGGGTTAGTTAATTAAAAACTATGATAAACTTTGATTTAAAATTTGTTATTTTGAGAAAATGATTTTTATTATGAACATGAAACTATATCCAAAAATTATGGTTAAACTCAAAGTGGAAGTATGTTTTCTAAAATGGTCATCTAGACGTCGTTCTTTCGACTGAAATGACTACCTTTACAAAAACGACTTTTAACTTATTTTTCCGACTATAAACCTATACTTTTTCTGTTTAGATTCATAAAATAGAGTTCAATATGAAACCATAGCAATTTGATTCACTCAAAACGGATTTAAAATGAACAAGTTATGGGTAAAACAAGATTGGATAATTTTTCTCATTTTAGCTACGTGAAAATTGGTAACAAATCTATTCCAACCATAACTTAATCAACTTGTATTGTATATTATGTAATCTTGAGATACCATAGACACGTATACAATGTTTCGACCTATCATGTCGACACATCTATATATATTTCGGAACACCCATAGACACTCTATATGTGAATGTTGGAGTTAGCTATACAGGGTTGAGGTTGATTCCAAAATATATATAGTTTGAGTTGTGATCAATACTGAGATATGTATACACTGGGTCGTGGATTGATTCAAGATAATATTTATCAATTTATTTCTGTACATCTAACTGTGGACAACTAGTTGTAGGTTACTAACGAGGACAACTGACTTAATAAACTTAAAACATCAAAATATATTAAAAGTGTTGTAAATATATTTTGAACATACTTTAATATATATGTATATATTGTTATAGGTTCGTGAATCAGCAGTGGCCAAGTATTACTTCTCGACGAAGTAAAAATCTGTGAAAGTGAGTTATAGTCCCACTTTTAAAATCTAATATTTTGGGATGAGAATACATGCAGGTTTTATAAATGATTTACAAAATAGACACAAGTACGTGAAACTACATTCTATGGTTGAATTATCGAAATCGAATATGCCCCTTTTTATTAAGTCTGGTAATCTAAGAATTAGGGAACAGACACCCTAATTGACGCGAATCCTAAAGATAGATCTATTGGGCCTAACAAACCCCATCCAAAGTACCGGATGCTTTAGTACTTCGAAATTTATATCATATCCGAAGGGTGTCCCGGAATGATGGGGATATTCTTATATATATGCATCTTGTTAATGTCGGTTACCAGGTGTTCACCATATGAATGATTTTTATCTCTATGTATGGGATGTGTATTGAAATATGAAATCTTGTGGTCTATTGTTACGATTTGATATATATAGGTTAAACCTATAACTCACCAACATTTTTGTTGACGTTTAAAGCATGTTTATTCTCAGGTGAATACTAAGAGCTTCCGCTGTCGCATACTTAAATAAGGACGAGATTTGGAGTCCATGCTTGTATGATATTGTGTAAAAACTGCATTCAAGAAACTTATTTTGTTGTAACATATTTGTATTGTAAACCATTATGTAATGGTCGTGTGTAAACAGGATATTTTAGATTATCATTATTTGATAATCTACGTAAAGCTTTTTAAACCTTTATTGATGAAATAAAGGTTATGGTTTGTTTTAAAATGAATGCAGTCTTTGAAAAACGTCTCATATAGAGGTCAAAACCTCGCAACGAAATCAATTAATATGGAACGTTTTTAATCAATAAGAACGGGACATTTCACGGACTCCGATATTTCGCCGGAAGGATTTGGGTGCCTAGTTATGGGGACCTACGAAGCCTTATTTTAGATGAAGCCCATAAGTCACGATACTCGATTCACCCCAGTGCCAATAAGATGTACCACGACCTTAAACAACTATATTGGTGGCCGAACATCAAAAGGGACGTAGCTACTTATGTTTCCAAGTGTTTGACATGTTCCAAAGTCAAAGCTGAACACCAAAGACCGTACGGATTACTTCAACAACCCGAAATCCCGCAATGGAAGTGGGAAAGAATAACAATGGATTTTATCACCAAACTACCAAAAACGACGGGCGGTTATGATACCATTTGGGTTATTGTTGACCGTCTCACCAAATCCGCACACTTTCTCGCCATGAAGGAGACCGACAAAATGGAGAAACTTGCACGACTTTATATCAAGGAGATCGTAGCCCGACACGGTGTACCTTTATCGATTATCTCCGACCGAGATGGCCGTTTTGTTTCTAGATTTTGGCGTACCTTGCAAGAAGCGTTGGGAACGCGTTTAGACATGAGCACCGCATATCATCCTCAAACCGATGGACAAAGCGAACGTACAATTCAAACCTTAGAGGACATGTTACGAGCTTGCGTGGTTGATTTTGGAAAAGCTTGGGACAAGCACTTACCTCTCGCCGAGTTCTCTTACAACAATAGTTATCACGCGAGTATAAAAGCCGCCCCATTCGAAGCATTATATGGCCGAAAATGCCGTTCTCCTCTTTGTTAGGCCGAAGTAGGTGACGTACAAATCACCGGACCCGAACTCATTCACGAAACCACCGAAAAGATCGTTCAAATCCGAGATAGGCTTCGGACGGCCCGGAGTCGTCAAAAGTGCTATACCGACAAAAGACGCAACGACCTTGAATTTCAAGTCGGTGACCGCGTCATGTTAAAAGTCGCACCTTGGAAAGGTGTAATCCGTTTTGGGAAACGCGGGAAGCTAAATCCGCGGTATATTGGTCCTTACAAAATCTTGGAGCGTATTGGAACCGTTGCTTATCGTTTAGATCTTCCGCCTCAATTGAACTCCGTTCATCCTACCTTCCATGTATCTAACTTGAAAAAGTGTCTTGCCGAACCCGATATCGTCATCCCTCTCGAGGAACTTACTATTGATGACAAACTTCATTTTGTGGAGGAACCGGTTGAAATTGTGGACACCTCCGTCAAGACATTGAAACAAAGCCGAATCCCGATTGTTAAAGTCCGTTGGAACGCCAAAAGGGGACCCAAGTTTACTTGGGAAAGGCAAGATCAAATGCAAAAGAAATACCCTCATTTATTCCCAGCTCCGGAAACGCAAGATCCCGAGGAAGAAACAACGACTACTACGCCTACTTAAAATTTCGGGACGAAATTTCTTTTAAGGAGTAGGTAATGTAACATCCCGCCTTTTTCCGTTTACTTTTCCGTTTAACTATTTAAAGTCCGTTATATGATTATGACATCCCTCGTTGATACGCGTTTTAAAATATCTCGTTTAGGTAATTCACGCACCCGCAACCGAACTAGAGGGACCATTGTTGCCAAGAGAGCAAAGAGGTGACTAGGTCAACTAGTCAACCCTTCACTCTCATCCATTCATTATTTCTTTTCTTTTCCATTTTTCTCTAATACTTTCACAAATTATCTCAAACACCATTTCAAAGATTCATCATCTAATTAAAATCTAGCAAGCTTCAATCTAAACTAATTACATATTTGGAATCCTTGCAACTTCCTCTTCGATTCCATACCGATTACATCTCGTTTGGGTAACTTTCTAAAATCACTAGATTTTGTGTTCTTGATGTTTTTAACTTATAAAGTTGTTAATTAGTGTCTATGGCTCAAGTCTAACATGATTATATGATTTATATGCTCGATTTCGTTATTTGAAGTAACTAGCTTGAATATGAACTTTGGTGTGTTTGATTTGGTAATTTGGTTGCTTAAATGTTGTTTTTATGGTAAAGTGCAAGTATTAAATGTGTTACTAGTAACACTAGCTTCAATTTGATGTGTAGGTTGTTTTAGAAAACTTCATAAACTTGATTATTGGTTTTGGTGGATTTGGGTTAGGGTTTGATGAACTTGAAATGAACTTTTGATGCTTTGAATGACATGAAATGTTATTTGTAAGTGTTAGGTTGTATTGCATGCTTGATCACCTTCGAAACGGCATATCATTCATATAAATTGGTTGCCGAATCATCGAATTTCATTTATGAACTTGAGTGCATTTAATGAGGAACTTTGAATGTGATTTTGGTTGTTGTAAAAGTAAATGTGATGGATGAAATGTGTTTAGTTGTTTTCCTTGTCAAAATACCTTTCCGATGATATAAGATACATGCTTTAGTTGTTTGCGAGTCATAAATGGTGATTGGTTGAAGTTAGGTTCGTGCATAAAACTTAAAAACTGCCAGAATTCTCTGTACAGGTAATGGCGCGGCGCGCCATATACCCGCGCGGCGCGCCAAAGTGGTCTGTCCAACTTTGTCGATTTTTGAATAATGTTTGCTATGCTACGCACCTCCGATTCACACGTAACTTGTTCTAACATGCTCATACATGATTAAAAACCTCAGAAAAATAGTTCGGGACCCGACCCGAACGTGTTGACTTTTTCGTTGACTTTGACCGACCAAAGTTTGACTTTTTGTCAAACTTAACCAAATGATTATGCAACCTTCCTAACTTGTTTCTATACTTGTATCTTGCATGAAACTTGACAATTTGATTTCACATGCTACATAATCGAGTCGTAACGAGCCGTAGGACTAATTGAACATCTTTGACCTATTGTGTTTACCGTTATTGATACGACCTATTTGTTTAGGTCAAGACTAGCACTATCCTTCACACACGTTACTTTGTGAAGTACTTTTCATACGTGCACTCAAGGTGAGATCATAGTCCCATCTTTCAAACAACTTTTATGCTTTAAACTATGGGATGAGAAACATATACGTATCATACTTTTATACATTGAACACAAGTACGAAAACGAACATTCCACGTACGGGTTTGAACAAAAATCCTCAATTCAATTATCATTAGTTACACTTGCAGGGTGTAAACGTGAACTTATATTATGTGATCACATGGGCTTGACGAGCCTCATTCGAACGGTTCGCTACCGTTAGCGGATGAAATATATTTTCGGGTCTAGTGTATGTTCTAACACTACGCAAAGGGTGCAAAACAGTTAAGTTTGATAATTGGGTGCCCGCGAAACAAATCACAACTTTGGAATGCAAATGATTTTGATAATCATATTATATTAAATCTTGTGGTTCAAATGCAACGTTTACTAAAACACCTATGATTTCACCAACGTTTTCGTTGACAGTTTTCTATATGTTTTCTCAGGTCCTTGAAAGCTACTTGATACATGCTTCCGCACTCTTTTTGATACTTGCTTGGATGTCGAGTATGCATGCATAGTTGGAGCGTCTTTTGACTACTTTAAATTGTGTCGCATAGGTTTCATTCGTACGTTAAACTTTGTATTGTAACTAATCTTTTGAACTACATTTGTAAACTTGAAACATCCTTTTTCTTATGAAATAAATGCGACATATTTTGGTCAAACGTCATGATAAAGACTTATGACCACGTAACGGGACCTAAGTAGTCGTCGCCATCAAACATGATTTGGTCGGGTCGCTACAATTCAGATTCAACAAATTCAATCATAGAAAATCTGGAACCTCTAAGTATGGAAGATCGAATGAGAGCTAAACGCACTGGCCAAGGTCATGCAATTACTCAACCAGACATTAATGCACCAGATTATGAAACCAAAGGACAAATCCTACACATGGTAACAAATCAATGCCAATTTAGTGGTGCGCCGAAGGAAGATCCAAACGAACATCTTCGAACCTTTAATAGGATCTGTACTCTATTTAAAATCAGAGAAGTGGAGGATGAACAGATATATCTCATGTTATTTCCCTGGACTTTAAAGGGAGAAGCCAAAGATTGGTTAGAATCGTTACCTGAAGGGGCGATTGATACATGGGACGTTTTAGTTGAAAATTTTCTTAAACAATTCTTTCCAGCATCTAAAGCCGTGAGACTTCAAGGAGAAATTGTTACGTTCACGAAAAAGCCAAATGAAACTCTATATGATGCGTGGACAAGATTTGGAAAGTTGTTAAGAGGATGTCCGCAACATGGTTTAGACACTTATCAAATGGTACAAATATTCTACCAAGGATGCGACATCACTACAAGAAAAGACATCGATATAGCAGCTGGTGGTTCCATTATGAAGAAAACCGCAACTGAAGCTTACAAAATTATTGATAACACTGCTTCCCACTCACATGAGTGGCATCAAGAAAAAGACATCGTTAGATCATCTAAAGCAGCTAGAGCCGATTCTAGCCATGACTTTGATTCCATGTCCGCAAAGATAGATGCTTTCGAGACACGAATGGAAAAGATGACTAAAGATATTCACGCAATACGAATCAGTTGTGAGCAGTGTGGAGGACCACATTTGACAAAAGATTGTCTTAGTATTGAACAAACAATGGAACAAAGAGAGAATGTTTCATACATGAACCAAAGGCCTGGAAATAATTATCAGAATAATTATCAACCGCCAAGACCAATCTATAATCAAAACCAGAATTATAACCGAAATGTTCCAAACAACAACCAACAAGGTCCTAGCAATCAACAAGTATCTAATAATACTTACAATCAGCAAAGACCTATTTTTCAAAATAAACCACCACAAACCGATTATAAAAAGTCAAATTTAGAAGATATGATGTCGAAGCTAGTTGAATCTCAAACGCAGTTTTTCATATCTTAGAAATAAACGAATGAACAAAATGCTCAAGCATTTAGAAATCAACAAGCTTCTATCCAAAATTTGGAACAAGAAGTAAGCAACCTAGCAAGGTTGATAGGTGAAAGAAAATCGGGAAGTCTACCTAGCGATACAAATGCTAACCCCCGGAATGAAACAGCTAATGCCATTACCACAAGAAGTGGTATTACACTTAAACCACCTGAAATACCTGTAATTTCTGATGATTCTACTCCTACTACACAGGCACCACAGCCTAAACAAGAAAAGGAAACAGAACCGGTAGTTGAAAAGGTTAATGAAGATAACACAGTTAAGGCAAAGCCTTATGTTAAACCATACCAACCACCACTTCCTTACTCAAGTAAAATGAGAAAAGAAAGACTTGAAGCCGAGCAATCCAAATTCATGGATATGTTTAAACAAATAAATGTTAATCTTCCTTTCATTGATGTGATTTCAGGAATGCCTAGATATGCTAAATTCTTGAAAGATCTAATCACAAATAGAAAGAAAATGGAAGAACTCTCAGCTGTTACTATGAATGCTAATTGTTCTGCAGTGTTGTTGAATAAGATACCAGAAAAACTCTCTGATCCAGGAAGTTTCACAATTCCATGTTTTCTGGTTAGTCTTAGTTCAATAGAAGCATTGGCAGACTTAAGTGCTAGTATAAATTTAACGCCGTATTCACTATACACTAAACTAGACCTTGGAGAATTGAAACCAACACGAATAAGCATATAACTAGCAGATCGATCAGTAAAATATCCTAGAGGGATAATGGAGAACATGCTAGTTAAAGTTGGTACTTTAGTATTTCCAGTAGACTTTGTTATTCTGGACATGGAAGAAGATTCTCGAGTTCCTCTCATATTAGGAAGACCATTCTTAAACACGGCTAAAGCAATAATAGACGTGTTTGGTAAGAAACTGACCCTAAGTATAGAGGACGAGAGTGTTACCTTTTCTGTTAATAGAGCCATGCAACAACCGCAATTTGCAGATGATACTGTGACGACCCGAAAATTTCTGACCAAATTTAAACTTAATTTGTACATGTTTCTGACACGGTAAGCAGAGTCTATAATGTTGAAATATTAAAAACTTGGAACTGTGTTTCATATATTCATTTGACCTTCGACTGCTCTCGACGATTCACGAATAATTGTTTGTAAATAAATATGTGTATATATATAGACTAGTAAATACTATATAAAATATAATATTAATATATCAAACTTAATTACAAATTATAGTATAAGTTGTTATTATTATTGTCACATTCATTAATATTATTAATATTAACATTAATATTAATATTAATATTTACATCGGTGTTATTAATATTATTGTTTTAATATGAAATTTGATACATGAAACATGTTATATATCTTTACCATTACTAGTATTATTATTATTATTATTAACATTACAATTTTATTACTTCTACCATTATATATTTTGTATTATTGGATACTAATGTTATTAACTTTATTATTATTATTAATAGTATTATTATTAATAGTATAGCTATTAATTATTAAATTATTAATATTAAATATAATTTATATATATATATAAAGGTTTACATACGCGAAATATATCCAAATCAATATCCAACCCTGACTAATTTGTTTTATGTCTCCAACTTTGTGAAACATAAAAATCGATCGTACAATTCATATTCACTAGGAACAAATCTGTTAGGAGTCTTATCAACTTTTAATTTTTTTCTCCATTTATTCCTGTACCCTTTTTACTCTTTTCAAACCCTTCACTGACTCCATACAAAGTATGATTATGTATATATTATTATTAATTCTTAACTATATCTAATAATCTATATACACTAGAATTATATGCATATTACATTCGCTCATTTCTGCGTTTCCTTCTCAAATAAACCAAAGAACAAACACACCGGCCACCACCCAATATCCACCACTCTCAAACCATGAAACTCATTAACAATCGAACACCACCTTGTTTACTTGTTTTGATTAACAACCTCCTACACTATTCGAAACCAAAAGTATAGAACTCGCTATGCTACCGATGCATACTACTCCGTATATATATATATTTTTTTTAGTCATGAACACTACATCATCACCACCACGATCACTGGTCTGCTGCAAGATGAATTGATGCACAACAAAATGATGCACGATGAACTGCTACTGTGTTACGTTCGATTTATCACCAAAAACTGAACCAAAGTGTTACTATTTCTACTCGTTATTCCAACCCAAACACCTTCACCATTATCGAACACCACTCTATTCTATCTCCACAACCACCATCATAGACGCCATCGATCCCCCATCATTTCACGATGAGAACCACCACCTTTATTCAAATACCACCCACCTTCCATCTATTTTATACCACCATCATATGCCACCCTACGACATCACAACCTCCACACGAACATCACCACCATTTTAAAACACCACCTTTTAATCATCACCCATCGCTACTATGAAATAGTTCAACTACATCTATTGACGTCCTTGTGAATCTGCTAACATAAACCATCAAAACCGTGACACCACATCATCTACATCAAAACTTATGTTTTGTTTTCTGCTGCTGCAAATAAGTTTCCTGGTTATCAAAAATATCGATAATAATATTATAGTAGTGATGATGATTTAACAATAATGATGGTGATTGACTCCATGATGAAACGTAATAAAGCAAGTGGACATATTGATGTTCTATACTAATCAATTAAAGCATAAAGCAAAGTAAATGGTTTGGTTAGTAGTTGATACATAAGAATAAAATATAAGTTGGAGGGGTCAGCATGGGACAACGATTTGAATCCTAAGTCCTACGTATATCTATTCTGCGTTAGATCAATCTTGATATTTAGATTGGGCTGCAAGAATACTAGTGTCAAGGTTGGGCTAGTAATAAGATCCATTTAATCAAACAAATTGATTTTTATGTGGACTCATTTAAAAACAATATTGGGCCGTTTCTTCTTGGATTGCTATTGGGCCAGCAAAAAAACCCATCGGCTATTGCATTTGCTAGTCGCTGCTATAAATTTTTTTTTCTTTCTTATCAAGCGATTAATAACATATATAGGGTGATGAAAACTATATGATGATTAGAAAGATGATAATCTTAAGGTTAACGATTTTAAGGTGGATATTGATAATGATTTCATGATGGGATAAAGAAGATGAATACGAAAATAAGATAAAAGATATTTGAATTCGAACATTAACAGAAAAACCGAAATGGAGGAACGGTTTAGGGTGTTTTCAGTTAAGCGAGAGGTCCCGGGTTCGAGCCCGGCCTATAGCATAATTGTTATCTTTTTAAGGTTCGTGAATCCGAGGTCAACCCTACACTTTTTCAATGCCGTCATATGTATTTTTACTACAAAATACAGTAGAGTGAGTTTCATTTACTCCCTTTTTATATATATTTTTGGGCTGAGAATACATGCGCTGTTTTATAAATATTTTACGAAATATGCACAATTACTAAAACTAATTCTATGTGGGTTTAAACCAGAAATATACCCTTAGCTTGGTAACATTAAACTACTTGTCTATGTACGGTAGGCGCGAATCCTAAAGATAGATCTATTGGGTCTGACAAACCCCATCCTGACTATGGGATGCTTTAGTACTTCGAGGTTATTTTAAACACACCTGATCTGGTGTACTTCAGAGGGTAAAACATGAACGTTAAGGCTTGTTACCGGGTGCCTACAACTTATAGAATACTTTTATACACTTGCGAGTGTACATATATTTATAAACGGAAATCTTGTGGTCTATCAAAATTGATGAATTTTACTGTTTAATGATAAACTTATGAACTCACCAACCTTCTGGTTGACACTTTAAAGCATGTTTATTCTCAGGTATGAAAGAAATCTTCCACTGTGCATTTGCTCATATTACATGGAGTCGTTCATGGCATATAGAGGTCAGAACCTCGCAATGGGACCAACTGTTGAAGACTTCGTCCAGATGGATTAGGACGGGTCACTACAGGTGGTATCAGAGCGGTGGTCTTAGCGAACCAGGTCTTGCAATAGTGTGTCTAACTGATAGTTGTTTAGATGCATTAGTGAGTCTGGACTTCGACCGTGTCTGCATGTCAAAAATTTTGCTTATCATTTTTGTCGAAAATAATCAGTTTATCATCCTTAGGAAATTACCTGCTCATTATTCTTAGATTAGACACGTTTTACTGCATTGACTGCATGAATAGTGTATAGACAAAATTCATATCGTAGCGTATCTGACAATTCATATCTTAGCGTATCTGTTACTATAGACCTTGCCTGATATCTCTCGTAAATTTTTCCGTAATTTAAGGGATCCTGGTACTATATATATATCTATGCATATTATGCATTGAGAATACATCCAACTATAAATTGCTGTCACTAAACTCTTCATACCAAAAATCTTTTCTGTGATCGCGTAAAATGGTCTCTACAAATCGACCACGTTCCTCTGACTCCGAAGACAGCGTGACAGGAACACACCAACCAATCAACTACCGTGATTACTGGATAAAATGGGGGTGGGTTCGCGACGTACTCACCCTATGGAGAAGGAAAGAAGGTACTCCATATCATGAACCGAATCTACCACCTAACCTTGGAGTACTCAACCCGCTCACCGGCGAATCTGTTCGCAACACCGTTTATACCCTTTTTGCAAGAATTTTTAATCTTGAGACTACCATTAACTGAACTAGAGAAGATATCCAACCTCTACCTCACACTGATAACCAACCAGGGTTAGTAGAAGAAGTTAAAGAACTCTGAGATCGGGTGTTAACTTTAGAGAGCACGGTACACAATTTGCAAGCACCAGCAGCATCACCAGCATCAACACCAACAGCATTAGTACCACCAACAACAACATCCGCGTCATCAGCTTCGACATCTCATTCTGTACCTCGAGTATAATCATCGTTCTATATGACGTTCTACATCATTTATCTTCGTTCGACATAGCGATTATGTAATCTCTAATGTTTTAGAGATTATATATTATTGTTCTAACGATAAATCAAATGAGTTTAATATCATATTGACTCATTAAATCCATGATTACATCTGAAGAAAATATGTATGTATATATGTTTTCATAAAGATTGTAATTAAAAATTCTTTTGTACAAACTGTTAATGGTGAAAATATTTTAACGAGTAGGTAATACCCGAGGAATATTTAGATTTCACATTAATAAGTTACATTGTACATTCTTCGAATTTGATTCAACGATCATTTACTATCCTATTTACAACCACCGATATACGTATCCGTTCACCAAAGAATAACTATTTTCATTAAAATTCAATTTCATATTTGGATTTTGACCTATCAGAATCCAACAAGTGGCATAATGAAGGAAACATTTGACAAAATAAAATTCGTTAGAAACAAACAAATTAACTATGAGAAATTTTGTTAAGAATCCACGCTAACTGTTCCTAGCTAATTGTTTCCAGTTAACTGATTACACTTTATTTATCGCAATTTAATTATCGCAATTTACATTCTCGCAATTTCATTTATCGTCATTTAATTTCTGTTATTTACTTTACGTATTTTATTTATCGTCATTTAATTTCTGAATTTATTTTACGCACTTTAAATATCGGGACACGTATACAAGGTTTTGACATATCATATCGACGCATCTATATATATTATTTGGAATCACCATAGACACTCTATATGCAGTAATGATCAAGTTCTCTATACAGGGTTGAGGTTGATTCTACAATAATATATATAGTTTGAGTTGTGATCGAGTCTGAGACATGTACACGGGTCACGATACGTATTAATTAATTCGAATATTATATATTAAATTATATATGAATTATTGGACTGTCAACTGTGGACTATCGACTGTGGACTAATAACATTGGACAATTAAAATGAATTTAGAATATTGATTATAACATATGAAACTAAACAATTCTTCAAGTTTGCCACTTGATTTCATCTTAAACCTCAATTGTATTTTAACGATTACAATCTGCGTTCAAACCTTTCATCATTCTTGAAAACACCTCAATCGATAGGATGAACCAACCGCACTTCATCTACGGAAGAAAAGGTTGATGCATATAGTTATGCACCTGGAAAAAAAAACTCTCAAAAACCGAGTGAACGTTTAACACGTAGCTGTGCTAATTCATTTAGTGTTATTATTACCCAAAATAAATTGGGAATCCCTTTCAAAGTACCAAATTTTGTCACAGCTCCAGGAAGTCAATTTTGACTTTTCATTCGAAACAACCTTATTAACACCTTGATATATATGCGTGCTCTTTATTGTTACCGAGAAACCTTTTATATTCCACCATATTACCATCAGCGTTTAATCATCTAAAAACACAATTCACCTGAAACTACCTCGGATTGATAACCGACGATTCAGATATGGCTGCATTAAATGCAGAGGAAACATTAAAATTGTAGATGGCCTAAATGGCCAAGAGTTGATGATAAGGAATGGAGTGATGGGAACGCTCGATTAAAAATTTGGTACTGAAAAACGGATTGAGCTAACCATGTAGGAGACCAAGGACAAATACAAGGACCAAACCCTATATTCAAAGAATCCAGGTAATTCTGGATCCGATGAAATCTTTAGAAAATATCTTGCTCCGAAGTCATGTTAAAATCTTGCGAAAAATTTTTCTTCATCAACCTTCGAACTTAGAAATTCCAAAATATCTTCATCTTCGATATTTATGAGGATATTTTCATAAATATTCTTGTCCGAAATTATCTACCTCTTCATGTCTTCTGTATTCCATTATATTGGAAACTTCTGTAAAATCTAAGAATAAGTTATGAATGAATTGTGGAGAAGTGTTGGGAATTGAAGCATGGGTTAATATAATATAATGACGCATGGCCAATGTAATTATATTACAGTAATTCATGCTGAGTTTTTAATGGAACATGATGATTCACAGATTATAACTTCATCATGTGCCATGTTACATAACTCTTTCATTCTACTTAACCTTCGAACATATCAAGAAAATATATTCTTGATAGTTCTATCTTCTATAATTTTGATAAATTTGAAAATCAAATCGTGCTATCACGTTCCACTCTGCTTAGAACATTATAATCATTCAAAACTCTATATTTACAAATTCTGGACCATTATTCGCTTGACTTGGAGTCGGGAAGAGAAAACAAGAGCATGGAGCTCCGAAATATAAAGAAAAATATAAAGCGCGATAACAACACATAAAATACAAACCGTGTATATCAATGTCTATCGCAACATAAAGATACGGGAGAATTAAAAACACTATAACCCCAAGGGCGAAGTAGAAGAAAGCAGATTCCTCCGGTGGTAGATGAAAAAGGAGAATAATCGATATGAAAGTCAGGAATATATCCAGAATTAAAAATGGATGAAGCATATTGACGGATGATTTGGGAGTATGAATTAAAGAATAGAAAATGGGAGTGGTGGAAAATAATGGAACGGAAGAAGTTCATTTATAGTGGAAATTTCGGACCGAGCAATCGAGGCAGATCATCGCATTTAATTAAAGAGATCTTAATTTCCTTATTCGCCGAAGAATCAAATCTCTTAGATTCCAAAGATTTTCTTTAAATCCCTTGAATTTCGGAATTCAACCAAGACAACGTCAAAAGTTAAGACAAAATTTTATTTATTCATTTCCGTCTTTTGTGGTAGCTTCGCTCATACGCTTCGAGTAATCGAATCATTTTTCTATGATAACAAAATTTTAGATTACCAACTCATATTCGTCATGAAAACATTTTTATTGTTAACCATGACCACCTCACTCAAATTTCGGGACGAAATTTCTTTAACGGGTAGGTACTGTGACGACCCAGAAATTTCTGACCAAATTTAAACTTAATTTGTACATGTTTCTGACACGGTAAGCAGAGTCTATAATGTTGAAATCTTAAAAACTTGGACACGAATAATTGTTTGTAAATAAATATGTGTATATATATAGATTAGTAAATACTATATAAAATATAATTTTAATATATCAAACTTAATTACAAATTATAGTATAAGTTGTTATTATTATTGTCACTTTCATTAATATTATTAACATTAATATTAATATTAATATTTACATCGGTGTTATTAATATTATTGTTTTAATATGAAATTTGATACATGAAACATGTTATATATCTTTACCATTACTAGTATTATTATTATTATTAACATTACAATTTTATTACTTCTACCATTATATATTTTGTATTATTGGATACTAATGTTATTAACTTTATTATTATTATTAATAGTATTATTATTAATAATATAGTTATTAATTATTAAATTATTAATATTAAATATAATTTATATATATACATAAAGATTTACAAACGCGAAATATATCCAAATCACTATCTAACCCTGACTAATTTTGTTTTATGTCTCCAACTTTGTGAAGCATAAAAATCGATCGTACAATTCATATTCACTAGGAACAAATCTGTTAGGAGTCTTATCAACTTTTAATTTTTTTTCTCCATTTATTCCTGTACCCTTTTTGCTCTTTTCAAACCCTTCACTGACTCCATACAAAGTATGATTATGTATATATTATTATTAATTCTTAACTATATCTAATATTCTATATACACTAGAATTATATGCATATTACATTCACTCATTTCTGCGTTTCCTTCTCAAATAAACCAAAGAACAAACACACCGGCCATCACCCAATATCCACCACCCTCAAACCATGAAACTCATTAACAATCGAACACCACCTTGTTTACTTGTTTTGATTAACAACCTCCTACACTATTTGAAACCAAAAGTATAGAACTCGCTATGCTACCGATGCATACTACTCCGTATATATATATATATATTTTTTAGTCATGAACACTAAATCATCACCACCACGATCACTGGTCTGCTGCAAGATGAATTGCTGCACAACAAATTGATGCACGATGAACTGCTACTGTGTTACGTTCAATTTATCACCAAAAACTGAACCAAAGTGTTAATATTTCTACTCGTTATTCCAACCCAAACACCTTCACCATTATCGAACACCACTCTATTCTATCTCCACAACCACCATCACAGATGCCATCGATCCCCCATCATTTCACGATGAGAACCACCGCCTTTATTCAAATACTACCCACCTGTAACATCCCAACCCGTTAACCAACCAAAAACGCGGAAAAAAAAAAAATTAACTGGACAGAAGGGTGCGCGGCGCGCACCACTGCCTGTGCGCGGTGCGCACAAGGCCTGTGACAGTTCTGATCAAAATGTCCATTTTTCGCGAAAAGATCTTCGAATTCCTGACACTTTTAGACCAAACGCTTTTCACAACAATTTATATTAGTTAAAACTAACACGTTCCAATAATAAAATGAGTTTTACGAGACCGGGCCCACATCGGCCGTTTTACGACTTTCGTACAAAATACAAGTTTCGACCACATGATTTTTAACACAAAATAAAGATCGAGCATGGCGATTGGGGATACGCTACCCAATCCTAATCAATCCAAAAGCAAGATCTTCTAAAGCAACTATGCAAGTCCTCTAGTCCTCGCGCTTACCCGAGCCACCATCCGCATGCAATCTATAAAAAGAGTCAACAACGAGAGGGTAAGCTAATGCTTAGTGAATGATAATATACTACATACATATATATGTATAAAATGAATACGCCACACAAATATCAAATACCGCATACTTAACAACCAAGCATAAAGGCAAGCTAGTCTAGGCGTACCGTACAAACACTAAGCACGAGCTAAGATACAACAACAAAAATATAAGTTCACCAACGACGATGTGAACCACGCCAAATAGCTACACCCGGAGGGTTAGCTACAACACAACAATACATTAATATATAACAATATAAACGAACAAGGTTAACACCTTAACCCAATACCGAGAACCAAATAACACAATGAAGATTGGCCGAACTACACGAGCCTTAGTAATCCGAAACCACACGAGATTACTATCTTCACAATATCGAGGTTGGCCGAACTACACGAGCCTTAGTAATCCGAAACCACACGAGATTACTACCTCAATAAGATGACCGAACTACACGAGTCACCATGAATCCGAACTACACGAGATTCATTTTGATAAGATGACCGAACTACACGCGTCATCGTGAATCCGAACTACACGCGATTCACTTCTCCAACTCAAACCCACGGTCACGGGATTATAAAATCCACCACATCGGGGTTATCCACAACCACATCACAATACATGTGATAACGTACACACAAGTGTACACCTCGCCAAAAGGAGGTCAACCAAAACGATCAACCGTGCCAATTGGACTCATACCAAAGTCCATCTAATCCACCTATATGTGAAGTGAGCTCTATAACCGAGAACCACTTCACCCGACCCGCACCCATCCTACACATACATATGCACATAGGATATTAACACTCACCTTGTCGCCTTGATGAATGCTTCCAAGTAAACCGCAACTCACCAATGGAAAGTACCTATTCCATTATCACAAATTCAACAACACACTTAGATTGGATTTACAAACCAAACCAATTTGACACTTAGTGCAAATTCGACCCAAATGCACTTCCAAGTACAAACCGCGCCCAAAATTAACCAATAATCACTAACACAAGAGAGAATGGTCCTAACACGCCAATTAAACCCGAACACAAGTGTTAAACACTTACAAATCTCCAAATTGCCCATAAACCCTAATTTTGACCCATAAGGTCAAAATCTCACCATTTACAAGTTTTGACACCAAAACACCTTTAACTCGGTTTTATACTTCAACTTAATCCATTTTAAGTTTATAAACCTCATTAAATCGCCAATTGGGTCATAATCATCACTAAACCCTAATTTTGACCCAAAGTCAAAACTAGTCAACCAAATAACCCTAAATGGGTTTCAATACTTCCATAATCACTAACTTAAGTGATTAAACCCAATTTCAAGTCCTAATCATGGCCAATTAGTTCACCAACCCAAAAACCACCAACAATAACAACAAACCCGATTACTAGCATCACTAAACTCACTCCAAGAGTTTAAATGGGTTTCTCATCAATTTAAGTTCAAACCCTAACTTGATTATCAAAATCAAACAATGAAATTCGGAGTTAGAACTTACCACAACCACCAAAACGTAGCTAGGAACGAGGTGAACAACTTTAAAACCCGAGACTTTGATCAATTCAAGCTCCTTCTTCTCCAAAACCCCAAATCTCTCTCTAGAAATCTCCCTCTCTCTCTAAGATACTTGAGAGTGTTTGTGGATGTGAAATATGATCCAAAACTGAATCCAACCAGCTGATATGGCCTCACATCCGGCCTCAAGTGAAAAGACCAAAAAGCCCCTCATTAAACTCTAATTTGAAAAAGTCAGATTTCTGTCGCAGACCAGGTGCGCGGCGCGCTCACCTCAAGGTGCGCGGCGCGCACAACCCTCTGAACAGGTTCTGAGCTTCTATTCCATACCACGCTTCACCTACGATACGTACATCATTTAAAACTCTGTGTAAAATAAATATTGGGGTCTTACACCACCTTCCATCTATTTTATCACCACCATCATATGCCACCCTACGACATCACAACCTCCACACGAACATCACCACCATTTTAAAACATCACCTTTTAATCATCACCCATCGCTACTATGTAACAGTTTAACTACATCTATTGACGTCCTTATGAATCTGCTAACATAAACCATCAAAACCGTGACACCACATCATCTACATCAAAACTTATGTTTTGTTTTCTGCTGCTGCAAATAAGTTTCCTGGTTATCAAAAATATCGATAATAATATTATAGTAGTGATGGTGATTTAACAATAATGATGGTGATTGACTCCATGATGAAACGTAATAAAGCAAGTGGACATATTGATGTTCTATACTAATCAATTAAAGCATAAAGCAAAGTAAATGGTTTGGTTAATAGTTGATACATAAGAATAAAATATAAGTTGGAGGGGTCAGCATGGGACAACGATTTGAATCCTAAGTCCTACGTATATCTATTCTGCGTTAGATCAATCTTGATATTTAGATTGGGCTGCAAGAATACTAGTGTCAAGGTTGGGCTAGTAATAAGATCCATTTAATCAAACAAATTGATTTTTATGTGGACTCATTTAAAAACAATATTGGGCCGTTTCTTCTTGGATTGCTATTGGGCCAGCAGAAAAACCCATCGGCTATTGCATTTACTAGTCGCTGCTATAATTTTTTTCTTTCTTATCAAGTGATTAATAACATATATAGGGTGATGAAAACTGTATGACGATTAGAAAGATGATAATCTTAAGGTTAACGATTTTAAGGTGGATATTGATAATGATTTCATGATGGGATAAAGAAGATGAATATGAAAATAAGATAAAAGATATTTGAATTCGAACATTAACAGAAAAACCGAAATGGAGGAACGGTTTAGGGTGTTTTCGGTTAAGCGAGAGGTCCCGGGTTCGAGCCCGGCTTGTAGCATAATTGTTATCTTTTTAAGGTTCGTGAATCCGAGGTCAACCCTACACTTGTTCATTGCCGTCATATGCATTTTTACTACAAAATACAGTAGAGTGAGTTTCATTTACTCCCTTTTTATATATATTTTTGGGCTGAGAATACATGCGCTGTTTTATAAATGTTTTACGAAATGGGCACAAGTACTAAAACTAATTCTATGTGGGTTTAAACCAGAAATATACCCTTAGCTTGATAACATTAAACTACTTGTCTATGTACGGTAGGCGCGAATCTTAAAGATAGATCTATTGGGCCTGACAAACCCGATCCTGACTATGGGATGCTTTAGTACTTCGAGGTTATTTTAAACACACCTGATCTGGTGTACTTCAGTGGGTAAAACATGAACGTTAAGGCTTGTTACCGGGTGCCTACAACTTATAGAATACTTTTATACACTTGCGAGTGTACATATATTTATAAACAGAAATCTTGTGGTCTATCAAAATTGATGAATTTTACTGTTTAATGATAAACTTATGAACTCACCAACCTTTTGGTTGACACTTTAAAGCATGTTTATTCTCAGGTATGAAAGAAATCTTCCGTTGTGCTTTTGCTCATATTACATGGAGTCGTTCATGGCATATAGAGGTCAGAACCTCGCAATGGGACCAACTGTTGAAGACTTCGTCCAGATGGATTAGGACGGGTCACTACAGGTACATGTTATTATATTCAAACTATAGATTCACATGCAGAATTGTTAGAACAATTTCCAGAATTTCAAGGAATATGAGAATGTTCTTTAGGAGAAGGAACTGAACCAATTGATGAAGCTGAAATGTTAGCCGCACTTATGGCTAATGAATACGAACCAACAACAGAAGAACTTCAAATGCTAAAAGAAGAAGACAGATATCGATACAAATCATCGATAGAAGAACCACCGACATTAGAGTTAAAACCACTTCCAAACCATTTGGAATATGCTTATTTACATGGTGAATCTGAATTACCTGTAATAATATCGTCTTCTCTTACAGAAAATGAAAAATCTCAACTCATTTATGTGCTAAAAGCTCATAAACCAGCTATTGCATGGAAAATTCATGACATTAAAGGCATAAGTCCTTCGTATTGCACACATAAAATTCTTATGGAAGAAGATCATAAAACCTATGAGCAACGCCAACGAAGGCACTAAATTTTTTTTTATCCGACCCATATTCCTACAAGTCCCGCAAATAACGCGCAACCGTCAGTAAGTCTAAGACTAGGCACCTATTCCAAGGTCACCTAATTCCCTTAGACTATGCTCTGATACCACTTGTAACGACTTAACCCATTATTCAACCGAATACGCAGCAAAAGATTTTTTTTTTATAACAGAAGGGTGCGCGACGCGCACCACGGCCTGTGCGCGGCGCGCACAAGGCCCTGGACAGTTCTGATCAAAATTCCATTTCCACGCGAAAAGATTTCCTGCTTCCCGACACCTTTAGACTAAACACTTTTCACAACATTTTATATTAAGTAAAACTAACACATTTCAATAATAAAACAAGTTTTACGACACCGGGCCCACATCGGCCCGAATTTCACTTTTACTTACAAAATACATGTTCAACCTAATATACATTTAGACGAGTTAGGACTCTATAACCCAACCCGATACCAAGAGCATAATCCCAAGGATCTACCAAACCCCCAATCCGCGTCCACATCTCCAAAAGCTACCCAATCGAGCACAAGCGCATCTACGCAACTAGTCTAACAACTAGCTAGCTTCATAACACAATACCTGTAAAAAGGTAAACAATGAGAGGGTAAGCTAACGCTTAGTGAATGCAATAATTATACATATACATATATAATATACCTACTTGAAAACACTTACACACATACCGCATACATGCTAGCAACACAATTAGCTTATCACCTCAAATACAAAGCTATTAACCTCCAATACCACAAGCTAGCACAATAATAGCATATATATGTAATTCGAACAATATAATATGCTTACGCTATAACACAATAACCATGGTTAACCAAGTACAAGGGAATGGTACTTCGAATTTCTCATCGGTGTTCCCAACAACCGTTAGTGTACAACGAAATATATCACTAACCCCTGGGTGGTATCGATCGCTCGAACTTAAAATCCACCCGTCACGTGTAATGTGGTATCGAACGCCCGAACTTTAACCCACACTACACGCCCACACACACACCCCTATATGACATGGTATCGAACGCCCAAACTTTAAACCCATATCATATATTGACCCGATGTGGTATCGATCGCCCGAACTTAAACCCACATCAAACCTCGTAAAAGTAAATACATTATATACACACATGTATAATCATTCCACTCACCTCGAGATACCCGCACAAGTCATAATGTAAGTCGTCTCCAAACGCAACCGAGCAAGCTTTTACCTATAATACGCATATAGATATACACACAATCAACATACATTCTCTACAAGAGAATTCGACGACAAAGCCCTTAACCAAGGGTTTATACCTACCTCCACAATCCGCCCATTTAGACACCTAAAGTGGACTTCACCAATTACCACTACGGGTGGTAATTCTGACCCATTCAACAAGTACAATTTAACCTAAATTATACTTGACGCCATTTAACCCAACCTAGGTCTTACAAAATTGCTTATCATCCAATTAATCCAAAATTAAAGTCATTACCAAATTTGACCCATCTAAGTCAACCCATTTTGACATAAGTCCAAAAAATATCTTTAATCACTAACGGCTAGTGATTAACTTTCTAAAACACCATTTAACACTTGAATCAAACATTTATATACTTGGTTCATCAAATCTTGACCTCATATCTTAGTTTGACACCAAATCAAGGTTAACACCCATTTTAACCAACTAACATGTTCTTATGAACATCTAAATCACCAACACACTTATAATCTAGTGATTTAACACCCAAACCATGACGAATACTTCCAAATTCATCATCAAACCCTAAACCAATAATAATTGGGTTCACTTACACTAACAATACCCATAACCCCCAAATTTCACAAGAAATGGGGTTTATAACCCTAACTAGCTCAAACCCTAACCCCAAGTCAAAATCAAAGTAATTAAATCGAATCTAGGGTTTACCTCAACTCCAAAACCGAGCTAGTAGCAAGAAACACCAAGGAGAACCAAAACCCGCTTCCAATTTGGGCAAAAATCACCATCTTCATCATCCCTTCAAGCTTCCTCTCTCTAGAACTCACTCTCTCTCTAAGATGGATGAGAGTGTTTGTGGATGTGAAAGTGATCCAAAAGTGGATCTAAAACTGATAATATGGCCACAGATCCGTCCTCAAGTGAATGACCAAAATGCCCTTCATTTAGCTCAAAATAGAAAAAGACAGAAAACTGTCCCAGGTGGGGTGCGCGGCGCGCACCCTTGAATGTGCGCGGCGCGCACAAGGGTCTAACCAGATTCTGAAGTTCAGGGACTGATTCTGACAAATCTTGATTCTGATGTAAATTCTGAAAATGCATAAGTGTTTGGTAGACCTTTTGTGGCGCTTTCTGATGCACACATTTCCTGACACTTTCAGGAACATTTCCTGATGCACAAAATTCAAGGTGTTACATATAAATATCTTTAATCAATCAATCCAAAATATTTCAGAAATTCGTCAGGAGTAAAACTAGGTAAAATAGCCGAAATTACTTTACCCAAAAGAGGAGCGTATATTTTTGATAATATTTGATTGATTAAAGTGGGATAAAAAGACCAAAGATTTTTAATTTTAATTTTTACCTTCTTTTTAAATTAATATTAAATTATTATTGTAAATTTTTAAAACCAATATATTTAAATTTTTTTAAAAAATTAATATTTTTAATATAAGTTTGTAAAATTAAAAATATTAATTATATTTATATGAATTTTTAGTTTTATGCATTTTAAATTTAAGTTTGGTGTGAATTTAAAAACAAAAATGTACTTTATTTCACTAAATTAAAAATTGATTTCTAAAAATTCGTCGTAAGTTGAAGACTGGGTCGTTGAACCGAAATTGCTTTACCCAAGGGAGGGACGAGAAATTTTATTATCATTATTTTTAATTTTATTGAATTAAAGTATGCAAAAAAAAAAAAGAGAGAATACCTGAACCCCATGCGATCGCATGGGGTTTGAACTGCAAAACCATGCGGTCACATGGCCCTGATAAACTGAACAGATACAAAAGTTCATCGACCTGTTCTACCTTCTCACTATCACACACACTTAAACACGAACACACACACACAAATTCACCTAAAATCATCATTTTTCTACCAAATTCAACGAAATTACTTGCAATAATCCGCTACAATCATGCATTTTCTCAGATGGGGAAGCAAAAAGGTAAAGATTTCACCCCTAAACTTATAAAATTTCTAATTTTTGTGATGATTTCAATTATTTGCTATAATACTAATTTGATAATTTTTAGTGTAATTAGAGTTAAATTGTTAGTATATTATGCTTGTATAACCTAGATTGATGCTACTTAACATGATTTGAAGCCAAAAACTTCAAAAATTTTAGAAATCTAGGGTTTGTGTTCTTGAGCAATTTGGGGCTTTTTGATATAAATAGGTTATGGCCGATTTTTGTCATTAATTATTGCCAAATTAAGTAGTGTAACATGTTTAGGTAGCTAAATGATATAAACTTTGATCTTAAACATGATTTTTGAGAATTAAAGTGGACTTTTTAAGTCTAAAATTCATTAACTTCACTAATTTGATATAAATGCCATTTGAAACTTGTTCAATTGCTAGTAATGATTATTTTGACATGTTATTTGAGTAGAATGCTTATAAACTTTGTAAATATTTTCATATATGCTTATTTGAAAAAGTGTAGAATTGATAAAAATATGAAAATGAGCATGAGTTTAATATGGATTAAACATGTTATTGTAATTATTTCAAGTTATTATTTTGCTTACACTAATGCATATTTGGATGCATAAATTTTGTGTTTAATGTGTTTTGTAGAAATATACCGAATCTGGCGGTGCATCATCATCCAGACAACCTGAAAACGAGCCACAGCCAGAAATGCAATATGAGCCACATTATGAACCAGAACCTGAACAGGAACAACAACAAAAACAACAATATCATAATGATCAACACATATCATATTATGATCCGGAACAAGAATATGTTAATGCCTACGTACAATTTCCGATTCATCCAATAATAGAACACCCAACGATTATTGAAGAGCTTTTGCATCCCAATTTGAGATTTGATCGAAGTTGGAGAGATTACCCGACGTACCAAAGTAACAAATATAATCTGGTAACAAAAAATGTGGAAGTACCGAGGGTAATCGATTGGGAGCCTTTAGAAAGGGTTCACCTAGCTAACCCAGTTAGGCAACATCTAATCTAAAGGTATGGCAGCTCTTCTTTTTTCGATTGAGAACGTTTATTTACCACTCGTAGGCCTGTATATAAAGAGTGGTGTGTTGAGCTTATGAGTACTATATCACTTGATACGGATGTAGTTAGGTTAGACGATAGGAATTTTCTTAGATTTTTACTTGGCCGTAGGATGTATAGGATGTCCATGCTGGACATGGCCAGGGCTTTTACAGATTTACACTCCCGCTGAATTACTATTGCCTGATTGTACAAATTTTATTTATCATGGTGAAAGGGTATATAGAAATTTTGACGCTGACGCCGTCTGGAGGAGTATGTCAAATTATAATGTTTTTACGTGGGGAGGAAGACACTCCTATTTAGATATTAACAAAGTCGAGCTTCGTATAATACATAGATTCTTAGCAAACTCAATTACACAAAGAGGTAACAACAAGGAGAAAATGACTTTACACGATTTATTTTACCTTAAGTGTATTCGAAACACTAGAAGCATTGTTAATATTCCCCACTGTGTTGGTTTTTATCTGTCCAAAATGGTGGAAGGAATACAGGACGGGGGAATAATAGGAGGGGGTATTTTTGTTACTCTCATTGGAGAGTATTTAGGCGTAGATAGGGATCAAGGGGGTCCACTGATGGTGTGTAGGGAATAGGTTGAGACTTTAGGATTGCGGGTCTATCAAGGTGTAAAGGTATTAAAGAGCAGACGCAATCAGGCAGTACCATATCAGGGCCTTCATCCACAGATAGAGAGAGGTTCAGATGAGGAAATGGAGGAAGCGGATGACATTAGGGATGTCATTAGGGAGGATGTTACTGACGTTTACCAGCATATAGATGAGGTAGAAATGACAAATGAGGCTAGACATAGTCAGTACGAGCAGTGGCACGCCGAGAATGTGTACGAGCATTCCAGGCAACAACAGCATGATAGATGGCACTATCATCAGTATCAGATCATGAGCCAGCTATCATCTCAGGTACCAAATAACTACGTACCGACACGACCTGCTTAATATCCGCTACACCAGCCCGATATGCGACCACCATTTACTCTCTACGACCCCAACCAAGCCTATCAGCACACCTATAACCAACCGTGGAACCCGACCGACGACATGAACTGGAACCCCTATCCAGATTGATACAGTTCCCGTTGGTATTTATAATTTGAAAGTGGGATGTTATGTAATTTTTAACATTTTTTTATTTTTATTTTATTTACTTATGTTTAAAACATATAATATTGTGATATTTTTATGTAATTTTTAACATTTTTTTATTTTGTTACTAATATTTCGTATTTATAATTTGAAAGTGGGATGTTAAGTCCCATTTCAAATTACCATGCATGTTATTATTTGTATGTATGTATATTGTCAATTGTACACAACAGGGTAAAACAGCGCATTTTCAAAGACTGGCATTAAGTTCAGCAAAAGCTACTAATTTTGACGACAAAACGAAAAACAAATGTGATGTAACAACAAGATGGAATGAACAAATGATGTGCACTATTTATTATTCAACAAACAAACGCCAATATGTTTGGAAACTTTGGTAAAATTTAATCATTTTTCTACGCTAATCACCCTCAATAATTTAAATTGCTACTGATTTTTTGCAAATGAGGGCATTGCAAGATCTTAAGTGTGGGAAGGGGTTAAATTCTTTCGGATTTTTTAAAATTTTAAATTTAAACACTTGGTTACCATTAAAAATACTAGTAACGCAGTAGTTGTATTAGAATCTAGTGCTCTCTGATAATAAAGAACAGCCCTAGTCTTATATACTGACTACCCAATTCTAGTAAAATTTTTCAACTAAATGAACTCAAAATTATGTTTATACATATTTATGAACGATAAAACTAGGTGTTAACACTGAAATTATTGTTACCTCGGAAAGGACATAAATTGAGAAACAACTCAAAACGCTTGAATTCATTTAAAATGGAATAGAGGAAAATAAAAAGGCAAAGAAAGGAAAATAAAAGCCAAGTGTGGGAAAAATTTACCAAGTTATTTAGAACATATATCACATATTTTTGTACAAATAATTGAAGATACTTTTGTTTTGGACAATTTTATCAGTTTTACCCAATTTCTTAAAGTATATATTTAAAAGAAATGTGCCACTTGATTTAAAAGGAACTAAAGTCTTCCGAGAGAAAAATACACGCGCTTCTTGATTTAGGTCAGGAAGTTGTCGTCCAGACCAGCTGTAGGTTGACGAAAAACCTAGAAAAGTCATCTCTAAAATCAGCAGGAAATCCACGAACCTCAGCATCAAACAGGGTTGCCAAGTGGTCAAACTTATCCTAACCATGAGAGGATCTGTCTCGTACAATGGGGGGCACCATGCAAATTAGCTTATAAGACTAATGAATCAGATCTCCCGAAAGGATAATCTCCTTAAAGATCAAAAATCATCTTTGAAGCCTGATATTACTCAATCCTTGAGATTGACTTTAAAGATTGAGAATTACAAACTCATGGAATTCGATGATATCTAAACTCGAGCTTGAACGAGAAAATATTTTGATCAAAATTACAAACTGATTTGTTTTCTGAAAACCCATTTTTAATGCGTTCATCACCATTGAACGTAAAATCCTAGGAATTCATCGGAATTCATTAGGTCACCTGAACCAAATCGGGTGTCAACCGTAAGAACGGTGGTTGCATAGCATGGTCGAAGACAGGACCTTGTGCCAGACCGAAAAACTATAGGGTGATCTTTACTATTACTCCTACAAAGGATAGTAATTGCATCCGACATGATATAGACCAGAATTATCAGCATGTCACTGGACATTACCTTAATAGTTGCTTGTTCAATGCTTTCTTTTACAACCGAACGGTAGTTTACCGAAAGATAATATACGGAGCAAGTAAACTGGACATATTGCTTTCCTAATACAAGGTTAGCAAGTGGGTGACACGAAACCGCAAGTTTTGAGCTAAAATTATCAAATCTGAAACCCACCAAACCCACAAAAACATTTTGCAAACACCGGTGAAGGGTTATTTCGGAAAACTTATCTTGGGTAAAAGCTAGATTATATTTTAAAAAGATCAAATGTTTTCATAAAGATCCAATTTCCTAAAGGATCTAAATTTTCATAGTCATGTGGGCCTGTAAACCACAACGTTACTATCATTGTTCATACCGCCGTATTAAAATCACTGATGTACAAAGTGTGAAGAATAAAGAAGTGATTCTAGTAAAGTTATATTCAAGTTCTATATTGCTTGAGGACAAGCAACGCTCAAGTGTGAGAATATTTGATAATGCTAAAAACGAACATATATTTCATAGTATTATCCCTCAAGAAAGACAAGCTTTTAGTTGCAATTGTTTTATTTACAAGTGATATTCGTTTAAATAATAAAAGGTGAAGTCAAAAGACAGATTCGACGATTTGAAGACGCAAATGACCAAAAAGCTAAAAAGTACAAAGTACAATCAAAGTGGTTCAATTTATTGATGAGAAACGTCTAAAAGTTACAAGAGTACAAGCCGCAAAACGCAAAGTACAAGATATTAAATAGTACGCAAGGACGTTCGAAAATCCGGAACCGGGACATGAACTAACTATCAACGCGCGACGCAACGGAGCTAAAATTACAAGTCAACGGAGTACAAGAATATAATATAATATATAATTAATTATATATAATTATATCTATTATATTATAAATATTAAATAATACGCAGCAGCCCACGTTTTGGAACCATTTGGAGCTGGACAGCCTGTCCATGCGATCGCATGGGAATTACAAGGGAAAGCCATGCGATCGCATGGCCCCCAAACTCAGGACACATCTATAAATAGCAGTGTAATTCGACGATTTATGTACTCTTTATCAATCTCTCTCTTACAAATATATATATATATTTATATTTATAATTTTAATTTTAATTTAAGATTAATAATAATAAGGTTATGTTAGTGAATGTTTTAAGTTTGTAAGTCAAAATTGTGTCCGTGAAACGCTACGCTATTAATACTCATTGTAAGTTACGTTCAACCTTTTCAAATTAATGTCTCGTAGCTAAGTTATTATTATGCTTATTTAAGCCGAAGTAATCGTGATGTTGGGCTAAATATTAAAGATGGGGTAATTGGGCTTTGGACCATAATTGGGGTTTGGACAAAAGAACGACACTTGTGGAAATTAGACTATGGGCTATTAATGGACTTTATATTAACTAAACGATACCTCGTTAATTTAATATAAAGGTTACAATTTGACGTATCTATATATAACCACATACGCTTTATCGGGTACGGTGGGCAGGATATCTATAAATACGAATTATCGTTCATTTTACCGGACACGTGGATGGATTAATAGTTAATGGACTCATTAAAACAGTGGTGGATTACATTCAAGGGTAATTGGTGTAATTGTTAACAAAGTAGTAAAACCTTGGATTACACGCAGTCGATAACCTGGTGTATTCATTAAACAAAGTATTAAGACCTTGTTACAGTTCGAATCCCCAATTAGTTGAAATATTTGACTTCGGGTATAAGGATAATTTGACGAAGACTCTCTCACTTTATATTTATGACTGATGGACTATTATGGACAAAACCGTATGGACATATCGAATAATCCAGGATAAAGGACAATTAACCCATGGTAATAAATTAAAATCAACACGTTGAACATCATGATTACGGAAGTTTAAATAAGCATAATTCCTTTATTTTATATCTTATCGCACTTTTAATTATCGTACTTTTTAATTATCGCAATTTTATTTATCGTCATTTTATTTATCGCACTTTTATATTATTGCACTTTTATTATCGTTATTTACTTTACGCTTTAAATTAAATCATTTGTATATTTAATATTTTACATTAGGTTTTAATTGTGACTTAAGTTTTAAAATCGACAAACCTGTCATTAAACGGTAAACCCTCCCCCCCCTCCTTTTATAATAATAATAATAATACTGATTTCAAAATCAGGTATATAAATTATTGTATGGAAAAATACCGGTTAAAAAGACTGTTACACACTAACGGGCAGTGTACCCGATCGTGTAGTAGTATAAATAATGGTTTAGTTCCGTGTATCGTTTCAAGGACAATTATATTAGCCAAACTAGAATTAGAAACTATATTATGATTAACTAAGTAAATGAAACTTAAAAGTACAAGATATTATGTTTTTTGTGGTTATTTAACGATTTAGCCAAATCAGAGAAGGTTAAAAAGTAAAAACAATATTTTTGGTCTTTTAAGTTTATAATGAAAAAAAGCAAGTAAGATAGTTTGATTTGGATCAAAGAAATGAAATGTTCGTCTGGATATTTTACCCTCAGTATTGGATGTAAGTTTTGCTATTAAGGCCTGATTGAATGATTATGTGTGTAAGTTATCTAATAGGTTCACTAAGAGTTCTCTTAAATAAACACGCAAACACAATTACAAGATCAAGGGTTCCCTTTTCTCTATAGTTCTTGTGTTTTTAATCAAATAACTATGAAATATGCTAATCACCTAAATCGACCCGCCAAGAGTTCTTTTTAGTGAGTACTCAAACTAGAAGTACTAAGTGAGGGTTCCCTATTACCTAGACCTTTTCGTTTGTGACTAGTTGATTAGCAAGATCAAAGACTTAAATAACAATTGTTTTTGCGTTCGCTCTACACAATTCATTCCTATATCGTTTAATTGTATTGATCTAATTTATCCCCTTGGTCCGGTTTAGTAAACAATCAATCTAAGACAAGTTGATTGTAAATCAATATGATACATCAACAAGAGTTCTCTTTATAAACAACATATCAATTAACTAGATACAAATGATTAAACATCCATAAGCATGGTTCTTTAATTCAAGCTTCAATCTTTCACACATAATACATACAATCAATAAGATTACATCCAATACCTCGGTTATTAATCTAGACAAACATTATAGAAACTAGCCAACAATCATTGTGACAGAAAACATAACAATCAGATTATCAATGGAAATCATTGCTTTAGAACAAGAAATAACCTACAAGAACAATGAGTTCTTGGATGAAGAAGGTTATGATCTTTGATGCCTTGATGTTGAGCCTCTTCCAAGATCTGGAGTTCTCCAATATTGCTCCCAAAATTCGTCTCTATATTCTCTGGTTCGTACTGCTAAAACTGGTCTTTAATCATGAGATTATAAAGTGGAGAAAGTAGGTCAGAAAGTCAAAAGTAGCTGAAACCTACTTCTGGACGGCGTCCTAGATTCTGGACGGCGTCCCATATTTAAGGCTTGGATGGCGTCCCACAATCTTGGACGGCGTCCAAGTGTGAAAAGCTGGACAGCGTCCAGTAATCTTGGACGGCGTCCAGATGTACTGTTGGTTACTGTCTTGTTTTCTTTGTAATCTCCTTTCATTTGGACGAAACCCCAATCATTTTGGACGAAGTCCAACATATCTGAAGCGTTGTTTTATCATTTTAGAGTGCTAACTTGACCTTATCTTGCATCGGGATCAACCATTATGATATTGCAACTCATAAAACGGTCATAAATCATCAAAACTCTTTACAAATTACTCTCCGATACAAATTTGCATATCTTGGCCTATCACTTGTAGAAACGCTTTCAGTATCCTTGATTCGAGAGTATTTTATACGATATTGCGATAGATATATATAATGTTATTGAGCAATATCAAAACACCCCACACTTAAACCTTGCTTGTCCTCAAGCAATTCTTTCTTTACAAAGTAGAACAATATCAAACATACTTACACAATATAGATTACAAACATTACACAAATCATTCAAAGCACACGAAACACACACATTTATATGAAACGCAAACTCACGCTATATTAACATACGCTTTAAGTATAACACACACATATATTGTAATCACACTCACGCTATATACACAATGAAAACACACACACACACACATTTTTGGGAGATTAGAGTCAAGTATCCGAAAAATTTGATCCTAGGGAAATCAGGACCTTGATAAAAACGTTTTATGGTTTTGAAAATATCATGCTAGTTTTAATACTAGGCACGTTTTCCGATTTTGTCGGATTTTCTGAATTTTTTAAAAAATGAGTGCGGGTGTCCCACTACTGGTCAAGCCAATCTCTCCCACGGTACCTAACATCATGAGATGTCGGTAAGAAAATAATGTGCTTAGGAGGATACACATTACGTCCGGATATCATTGACAATTATGAGGTAATCATCTAATCCATTAAATCAACCATAAAGATTGAGGTTCATCAGGCTTAAAAGCTGATATCTTACCTTTCCGGAGGTTATCCACTGGGAATCTGATCAATTCACTGACATTTTGTGTATCATGGTGCGCTTCCCATTTGGCCAGCAATTCTCCCTCACTGAGAAAAGCTTTGACTACCAGTTTCCCTATTTGATGTTGAGGCCTGGTAGATTTCCAGTCGATTTTAGCAATGACTTTACAAGATTTTTCGTCACCCTACAACTGGTCTGGACTACATCTTCTGAATTGAATCAGTAAGTGTGTCATTCGGAAGACTTTACTTCCTTGAGGATGGAATAGATACATCCTATTGGTCATAAGAAGTGGTCGGATGCAACATTGTCCTTGTTAGGAGAAACAATGAGGATCGTCCTTAGGGTTTTTGATCTGGCGCGAGATCCGGTTTCCGACCACGCTATACAATCACCGCTCTCTCATGGTTTACACTCGTTTTGGTACAAGTGACCTACAAGTTAGCTCTACCAAACTAGTAGGATTTTCATTCAAATAATTGAATGATAGTACAACTTCAAAGACTATTAATAATTTAAAACACAAATCAACATTTATTTTCTAGTTTTTATAACACAATGTATGTAAAATGGTTTTGGACAATTTTCGTTTCTAAGGATACCTGAAAAATTTAAATTTTTTTATCATAAACGCCTTAATTTTTTTAAAACGAATTCCCGATAAATTTCTATCTCCCACCCCACACTTAAGATCATGCAAGGCCCTCATTGCATGTAATCAAAAAAAATGATTAAATTTAGAGGGCAAAGTGATAGGGTGTTTTTAGAAATTTTCAAATTTTTGACCTGTAAATCGTGGAACATGTAGAAGAATGCCGCTGAACTTACTGCCAGCATAAGAGCATCATCCATTCCTCGATTATCAACATACATACATCATAATATCAAATGTTGCTGAACTTAATGCCAGTCTTTGAAGTTCAACCACGCTGCACAAAATAACAAACTACACACATAATAATAAAAATAACTGTGTTTTTACAACCACAACCGTTGATCAAACCACACGATTAGTTAATATTACAAACCAAACATTGTTTAAAAACACACCATAACAAATAAATTGTTCGAAAATGTTTCAACAAAATGATCATGGGCTCGCAGGCCTTCAGTTGTTTTAAGGCCAAAAGTAGTTTTCTGAGCCATCTCTGCTTCGGCGTCCTCGGGGTATTCCTGCTCAAATCGGCTCCTGGCATTCTGCATTGAAGCGTTAGTATCATAAATTGGGTAAGGTGGATTGGGGCGTCAGACGTGTTGTGCCATAGTACTGATCGGGGTTGGAATAATATAACTCAGTGTTATGGTTATTCCAGTCAATACCATAACTGTTCCATCCCTGGTTATGCACTTGAGCAATCTGGCGTTGCTCCATATCTTGCTGACTCAACCTAATAGTGTTCATACTGTTGACCAAATCATCCCAACCAGATTGAGACGGATACCAAGGACCTTGACCTTGAACATTTGTCTGGGCTTCCATTTCTGCTTCTTCCTCTACCTGCTGTTCCTGCTGCACGTTTGCTCCACTACTACTCGCGCCACCTGCGCCACCTGCCACAAAAGGCACCAAATGCCCATTTTCATCCTTCATAAGAATTTCAGCGTTGATATAAGAAATTTTCTTTAATGGTTTCATGACGTTAGTACACTCCATCAATAGCTGAAATCTATGTCAAAGCGACGAGCAATCCTCGTGATATAGTGGCCTCCAAGAAGCGGCTTTTCTCTTCGTGTCTCGGTAGCGATGGCCAGAAAATAGTTTCCTATCAATCCAGGAATATCAGTATAGCAACCTCGTTTTATTTGATCCATTATCCATAGATCCAACGTTTTAACCTTTTCGTTGCCTTCGACTCTTGTATTGAAAGTACATGCAATAAGTCGATGAAGAAGTCTATCATCCCTGGATGCAATCTCATTATACCTGTGTCTGCTCGATTTGAATGGTGTATATGCATTCGGCCCACAAATTCTTCGCCAATAAGCAATCTCATTAAAGGGCTCTCGACCAACGTAATCGGAACCACGCAAGTAATCACCCAATTGGTTGTCGGTAAGTTCCTCAAAAATCCCCAACACTCTGCACAACTCAAATCTGCTCATCCCTCTATTTTCGCCCCCTAACCGAAACCGAAGAAAATCATTCGACAAATAATCCCGAACATTATTAAACCGTACAGTTGAGTAAAATTCTTTTAACAACACCGGAAAAATTGGTTCACGGATGCTAAAAATGTGCTCCCATGCGTAGGTAACGATCCTATCGTAGGGGATAGCTAGCAAACGGGAAACATGTTGGTGCATATTTGCCTCATCCAATGGGCCCCAAATAAAGTACCATGTTGTATTTATAGGCCTACTGTTTATCCTATCAAATGTTTCTACGTAATAGTTGTCGTTTTGAACCTGTGTCAGCCAAACTCGAGGATCATTTAGATCCTCCTCTTCATCTTCTCCAGATGATGATGATGAATGTTGTTGCAGTGGTGGTGGTGGTGGAACCAAACCTGAGGTCCTCCCTCTCTTTGGTTGTCCTCTTCTGCTAGATTGTCCCTGCAAAAAAATAATAACACCAAATCAAAAGAACATAGAAACCGTTGTGTTAATGTTAGCTAAAAACATAACCGGATAGCAAGAGCACTTAGTCATTCCATTCAAAGTTCATAAGCATTATGATTCATTTAAGTAAAAGCGTATGGTCAAAATTTTTAACGAAAGTCAACCAAAGTCAACACAAACTCGCTAATACACTTTCAAAAATGAAAATCACAAATTCACAATTTAGCATCAACTTAGGACTCAAGCATGTTGCGTTCATAGGTCATAGCATTTAAACTTGCATTCTAATGATATTCATCACAAATCATAACACAAATTTTCATAATTTTAGCTCAAAAGGACCATTATAACACCACTACATTATAGCATTCCATACAATCAATCCACTTTAAAAGGCTTAAACATGTGAGAAACTAGCATAAATCTTTCATAAGAACATAACAATTCAAAGCATGCTAGAAATTCACCACAATTCCTTTTTTGACCTGCCAAATTAACATCTTCATCATCAACAACAATTACACCTTTCACAAGCTTCATAAACATCACAAACAAACTCAATAATCTTGACTTAATTACCCTAAATTCGGATTCAATTACTACAAACCCTAGAATCATGAGCATACCCCTAAAAACATGTAATTTTTGCAAAATCAAGACAATATGGGTAATTAAACAACTAAGGTATGTTAATCTAAACATGAATCATGAAAATCAAACACCCCACACTTATCTTTCACCAATTTATACATATAAACATACAATTCAAGTAAATATGATTGGAGCTTGGAATTGATAGAAGAAATCACGAATTTGAAGTGAGAAATTAGGGTTTTTAGGAGTGGGTTCGTGTTTGGCAGAGAAAATTTGATAGAAGTGTGTTTTGTGGTTGAAAAATGGGGTGGATAGGGTTTGAAACGCGTAATTTTTTTTTCCTGAGTCAGACCATTTGGACGGCGTCCAAGACTTGGGACGGCGTCCAAGTTTAAAGAATGGGACGGCGTCTGGGATTTTTGGACGGCGTCCAGGTTTTAAAAGTGGGACGGCGTCCAGATGGTCTGGATGGCGTCCAAATGAACTAAAAAGTTCTGACCAAATTTTTCGACACTCGTCAGTTTATAATCCAAACGTAAATCATTTTGCACAAAACTAAAAACAATCGTACACACAATTCAAGATATTTACACCTGTGAACCATTTTTTAACGAATCGTTCACCCAACTCGTCCCCATTTCGATTTAAGCTTTGTTCTCGAAGTTGAGGCTAACCTCATCTTCGATTTCCAGGGGACCATCAACATAGTGCTTGACCCGGTGGCCATTCACTTTAAAAGTATCGCCCTTCCAGTTCACTATTTCAATTGTACCATAAGGGTACACCCTTCTAACAACAAATGGTCCCGACCATCGGGACTTAAGCTTTCCTGGTGATAACTAGAAACGAGAATTGTAAACAAGGATACGATCCCCTTCCATGAATTCCTTTGGATTTTTCAATCTCTTGTCGTGCCCTTGTTTGGTTTTTTCTTTGTAAATTAGAGAGTTGTCATAGGCTTCAAGCCTCAACTCGTCTAATTCATTTAACTGGGTCAAACGTAACCGACCCGCCTCTTGGTAATCCAAATTACATGCCTTTAGCGCCCAATGCGCTTTGTGTTCAATCTCCAAAGGGAGATGGAATGCTTTTCCGTATACCATTCGGAAAGGAGTGGTTCCAATGGGTGTTTTGTAAGCCGTGCGAAAGGCCCATAATGCATTGTTTAACTTAACAGACCACTCTTTTGGATTTGCACCAACGGTCTTTTCAAGTATGCGTTTTAAAGATCGATTGGTATTCTCCACCTGCCCACTTGTTTGGGGATGATAAGATGTTGAAATTTTATGGGTCACCCCATATCTTTTCAACACTTTCTCTAAATGCTTATTACAAAAGTGGGTGCCGCGGTCACTGATAAGGGCTTTTGGCGTGCCGAATCTTGAGAAAAGTTCCATCAAAAATGTAACTACAACTCTGCCATCATTTGTTGGTAGAGTGTTTGCCTCCGCCCATTTGGACACATAGTCTATGGAAACGAGTATATAGAGGTAAGAATGAGACTTTGGAAAGGGCCCCATAAAGTCAATTCCCCACACGTCGAACACCTCGCATACTTGGATGCTTTGTTGAGGCATTTCATCCCGTTTAGTGATTTGACCAGCCCGTTGGCACGCGTCACAAGCCTTACAAATGGCGTAGGCATCTTTGAATATTGTAGGCCAATAAAAACCGGCCTCGTAGACTTTTTTCCCCGTAATTTGGGGACCAAAGTGCCCACCCGTTGGACCACGGTGACAATCAAGAAGAATTTGAGTGCATTGCTTTCCCGAAATGCACCTCCGAATCATACCATCTGCGCTACGCCTAAAAAGATACGGGTCTTCCCAGAAGTAGTATTTCAGGTCACTAAAGAATTTTTTTCTTTTCTGATGTGACCAACCGGTTTCTAACTACCCTCCAACAAGATAGTTGGCTATGTCAACAAACCAAGGATCATCGATTTTCTCAATTTTCATGAGATTTTCGTCCAGAAAGTTATCTTGGATAACAGTCTCATGGAGAACCTCAAGATTCGGGTTCTCAAGGCGAGAAAGGTGATCGGCAGCTAAGTTTTCAGCCCCCTTTTTATCTTTAATATCAATGTCAAATTCTTGCATAAGCAAGACCCAACGTATTAACCGGGGTTTAGCATCTTGCTTAGCAACCAAGTACTTTAATGCTGAATGGTCTATATAGACAATTGCCAGGAGTTCCTTCTCGGTGGTAGTGTAATTAATTTGGGCTCCTTGCAATGTCTTACTAGCATAATAAATGGGCTGAAAATGTTTTTCAATTCTTTGCCCCAAGAGGCACCAATAGCAAAGTCACTAGCGTCACACATAAGTTCGAATGGAATTGACCAATTCGGCGATATGAGAATGGGTGATTGCATGAGTTTTGCTTTAAGGAGGTTAAAGGCGTTAAGACATTCGTCTGTAAAGACAAATGGAGCGTCTTTTTCAAGAAGTTTATTCATTGGGGTTGCAATTTTAGAAAAATCTTTAATGAACCGACGGTAGAAACCGGTATGCCCCAGAAAACTTCTTACACCTTTCACGTTCGATGGTGGTGGTAATTTAGCTATGACTTCCACTTTAGCTCTGTCCACCTCCGGTCCTGCAGAGGAAATTTTATGACCTAAAACAATGCCCTCTTTTACCATAAAATGGCATTTTTCCCAGTTAAGTACAAGATTAGATTCTTCACACCTAATCAACATACGCTCAAGATTATGAAGACATGAATCAAAAGAATCACCAAAGACTGAAAAGTCATCCATGAATACTTCCATAAAGTCTTCAATCATATCATAAAAAATAGCTACCATACACCTTTGGAAGGTGGCAGGAACATGCATAAGCCAAAGGGCATACGTCGATAGGAGAAAGTACCATAAGGGCATGTAAAGGTGGTTTTCTCTTGGTCGTCGGGTGCTATAGGGATTTGGAAATATCCTGAGAAACCGTCAAGAAAACAATAAAAATTCTTTCCTGCCAACCTTTCCAACATTTGATCAATGTAAGGAAAGGGAAAATGGTCTTTTCGGGTAGCATCATTTAATATTCTGTAATCAATACATACCCTCCAACCCGTGATAGTCCTGGTGGAAACTAATTGATCGTTTTCATTGGTGATAATGGTCATGCCACCCTTTTTGGGTACACATTGGACCGGACTCACCCAAGGACTATCCGAAATTGGGTAAATAAGACCTGCATCAAGGAGTTTGACAATCTCCTTTTTAACGACTTATTGCATATTAGGGTTCAGTCGCCTTTGTCTTTGTACACATGGCTTATAGTTATCTTCCATTAAAATCTTATGCGTACAATAAGAAGGACTTATACCCTTGATGTCATGAATTTTCCACGCTAGAGCTGTTTTATGGGCTTTTAACATGGAAACAAGTTTAGACTTCTCACTTACAGAGAGTTCGGATGAAATGATAACCGGGAGAGTAGAATCCTCTTGAAGGTAAGCATATTCCAAGTGACTTGGAAGTGGCTTCAGTTCCAAAACGGGATGTTCCTCAATCGATGTTTTACATCGGTACTCATTTTTTAAATCCAACTTTCTGTATTCTTCATCATTTGGCTCATAACCGTTAGCCATCAAAGCGGTCAACATCTCCACTTCTTCCACCATGTTCTCTTCATCACCTTCCGCAAAAATGCATTCTCCCGAACCTTGCAATTCTGGAAATTCCTGCAACAACTCTGAATATGTGTCTACGGTTTGCAAATAATAACATTGATCATCAGTAGACTCGGGGTATTACAGGGCATGGTCAACGGAAAAGGTGACCTTAATATCCTCAATGCTAAGGGTCAATTTCTTCCCATGAACATCTATCATAGCTCTAGCGGTATTGAGGAAAGGTCGACCCAATATAAGAGGCACACGTGTGTCCTCCTCCATGTCCAAAATTACAAAATTGGCCGGAAATACTAGGGTACCCACTTTTACTAACATATTCTCTAAAATTCCACGAGGGAATTTAACAGAGTGTCCGCTAGTTGAATTGCCATTCGGGTTGGTTTTAGTACCCCGGGGTCCAGCTTAACATATAATGAATAAGGCATCAATTTAATGCTAGCCCCTAAATCCGCTAATGCTTTAATGCATTCCAAATCTCCTAGAAGACATGGTATGGTAAAACTTCCAGGATCTGCTAACTTTTTTGGTATTTTTTTCATCAAAATTGCGGAACAATTAGCATTCACGGTGACTGATGAAAGTTCCTCCATTTTCTTCCGATTAGTAAGTAAGACTTTTAAGAACTTAGCATACTTGGGCATACCTGAGATTACATTAATGAAAGGCATATTTATGTTAATTTGTTTAAACATATCTAGGAATTTTGACCTTTCGACCTCTAGCCTTTCTTGTTGTTGCTTTCTTGGGTATGGGAGCGGTGGTTGATATGGTTTCACTACGGGTTTCTCCCGTTCTTCCTTTTCAACCACTTGTTCTGGCTCCTTAACCGGTTCATCATTTTGGTTCAACGGAATACTGAAATCAGAATTTTCGGGCATTCTTGGAGCATCGTATGCTAAACCACTCCGTGTGGTAATAACATTGGCGTGCTCATTTCAGGGGTTTTTATTGGTATCTCCCGGTAAACTTTCTGGTTTTCTCTCACTAAGTAAACTGGCTAAACCACTCATTTGCTTCTCCAAGTTCTGAATTGAGGCTTGTTGGTTTCTAAATTGGTGTTCGTTTTTCTCGTTCGTTTGATTTATGTTTGTAACAAGCTGGGTTTGTGATGCAATCAACTTTTCCAACATACTCTCCAAATTTGACTTTTTTCTTCCTATTGGGGTTTTTGATAAAAACCTGGAGTTTGTTGTTGGTACCCACTACTTGACCCTTGTTAGTAATTGGAATATTGACCTTGAGGGTTGTAGGGGTTGTTGAAGTTTCGGTTAAACTGGGCTCTTCCTTGAAATTGATTATTATTTCTTTGGCTTATGAAAGCCACTTCTTCTTTTTGAGCCATTGTTAGACCGGCATCACAATCTTTCCCTAAATGGAGTCCACCACAGTATTCACAACCTACTTTCATACTATGAATTTCCTTGGTGATTTTGTCCATGTTTAGAGCAACACCGTCTATTTTCACACTTAGGGAACTAAGGTCATCATAAGCACCGGCGCTTTGGACTTGAGCATTACGAGTAATTGGTCGTTCTTGATGCCACTCATGAGAATAATCGGCTAGCTTCTCGATTATCTCATAAGCCTCTTGCTCGATTTTGTCCATGAGTGAACCTCCGGACGCTTGATCAATGGAAATTCGGGTTGCAACATCACAACCCTTGTAAAAGATTTGGACTTTTTGGAAAGTATCCAAACCATGGTTTGGACAACCTCTCAGCATTTCGGAAAATCGATTCCATGCTTCGTACAAGGTTTCCATCGGCTTTTGACAGAATTGGGTAATTTCGTGTTGGAGTCTCGCGGACTTAGAAGCTGAAAAAAATTTCTTAAGAAATTTTTCCAACATACCATCCCAAGTTTCTATCGTAGCCTCGGCCAATGAATCTAACCAAGTTCGTGCTTCCCCGTGGAGTGTCCATGGGAAAAGTCTTAAAAATATGGCCTACTCAGTTTCTGGTTTAAGTTTGAAAAGAAGACATATCTCTTAAAAAAGACGAATATGTTCGTTTGCATCTTCATTCGGACCACCACCAAATTGACACCTGTTATTAATCATTTGAAGAATAGGTCCTTTTATTTCAAAATTTACCTCACCAGTGGGTGGAGTAATGGCACTACCTTGTCCGGTTCGGGTTGCCTTCATCTTGGCCGTCATTGATTGTCTTGGTACCACCGGTCTTGCTTCTCCTTCCATTTCAAATTTTGGAGGAGGAACGGGCTCACCAAATTCAGAATATCTCGGCTTGGTTGTACTTGATTCTGTATCAAAAGTTTCCTGTTTTGATGAAGATTCAAAAAGTTCAAGTACTTATTTCGAGATCCTACCAAGCTTTCTATCAGGTTCCGTAAGCGGTGTAAGTAATGGAGAATCTGAACTTCGGGTATGTGGCATATGCAACCTAAAATCTGTCAATCACACAACTAACAAAACTATTAAATGCATCGATTCTATAAGTCTAAAATTCAAAGACTATTAATAAATTAAAATAATTAAGAAACTACTTAATCACAAATTAGTCAATAATTCTATTTTGACACAAAACTGTCCCTGGCAGCGGCGCCAAAAACTTGATGTCAAAATCAGGTATATAAATTATTGTATGGAAAAATACCGGTTAAAAAGACTGTTACACACTAACGGACAGTGTACCCGATCGTGTAGTAGTATAAATAATGGTTTAGTTCCGTGTATCGTTCTAAGGACAGTTATATTAGCCAAACTAGAATTAGAAACTATATAATGATTAACTAAGTAAATGAAACTTAAAAGTACAAGATATTATGTTTTTTGTGGCTATTTAACGATTTAGCCAAATCAGAGAAGGTTAAAAAGTAAAAACAATATTTTTGGTCTTTTAAGTTTATAATGAAAACAAATGCAAAGAAAGCAAGTAAGATAGTTTGATTTGGATCAAAGAAATGAAATGTTCGTCTAGATATTTTACCCTCAGTATTGGATGCAAGTTTTGCTATTAAGGCCTGATTGAATGATTATGTGTGTAAGTTATCTAATAGGTTCACTAAGAGTTCTCTTAAATAAACACGCAAACACAATTACAAGATCAAGGGTTCCCTTTTCTCTATAGTTCTTGTGTTTGTAATCAAATAACTATGAAATATGTTAATCACCTAAATCGACCCACCAAGAGTTCTCTTTAGTGAGTACTCAAACTAGAAGTACTAAGTGAGGGTTCCCTATTACCTAGACCTTTTCGTTTGTGACTAGTTGATTAGCAAGATCAAAGACTTAAATAACAATTGTTTTTGCATTCGCTCTACACAATTCATTCCAATATCGTTTAATCGTATTGATCTAATTTACCCCCTTGGTCCGGTTTAGTAAACAATCAATCTAAGACAAGTTGATTGTAAATCAATATGATACATCAATAAGATTTCTCTTTATCAACAACATATCAATTAACTAGATACAAATGATTAAACATCCATAAGCATGGTTCTTTAATTCAAGCTTCAATCTTTCACACATAATACATACAATCAATAAGATTACATCCAATACCTCGGTTATTAATCTAGACAAACATTATAGAAACTAGCCAACAATCATTTTGACAGACAACATAACAATCAGATTATCAATAGAAATCATTGCTTTAGAACAATAAATAACCTACAAGAACAATGAGTTCTTGGATGAAGAAGGTTTTGATCTTTGATGCCTTGATGTTGAGCCTCTTCCAAGAGCTTGGAGTTCTCCAATATTGTTCCCAAAATTCGTCTCTGTATTCTCTAGTTCGTACTGCTAAAACTGGTCTTCAATCATGAGATTATAAAGTGGAGAAAGTAAGTTAGAAAGTCAAAAGTAGCTGAAACCTACTTCTGGACGGCGTCCTAGATTCTGGACGGTGTCCCATATTTAAGGCTTGGACGGTGTCCCACAATCTTGGACGGCGGCCAAGTGTGAAAAGCTGGACAGCGTCCAGTAATCTTGGACGGCATTCAATGTACTGTTGGTTACTGTCTTGTTTTCTTTGTAATCTCCTTTCATTTGGATGAAACCCCGATCATTTTGGACGAAGTCCAACATATCTGAAGCGTTGTTTTATCATTTTAGAGTGCTAACTTGACCTTATCTTGCATCGGGATCAACCATTATGATATTGCAACTCATAAAACGGTCATAAATCATCAAAACTCTTTACAAATTACTCTCTGATACAAATTTGCATATCTTGGCCTATCACTTGTAGAAACGCTTTCAGTATCCTTGATTCGAGAGTATTTTATACGATATTGCGATAGATATATATAATGTTATTGAGCAATATCAACTACTTATATATATATATATATATATATATATATATATATATATATATATATATATATATATATATGCATATATATATATATATATATGCATATATATATATATATATATACATATACATATATATATATATACATATATATATATATATATATATATATACATATATATATATATATATATATTTATATATATATAAGTATATATATGTATATATATATATATATGTATATATATGTGTATATATATATATGTATATATATATATATATTTATACAAATATAGTTTTAAAAATATAGCGTTAAACTTGGCTAGCTCCCTGCGGAATGAACCGGACTTACTAAAAACTACACTACTGTACGATTAGGTACACTGCTTATAGTGTTGTAGCAAGGTTTAGGTATATCCACTCTAATAATAAATAAATAACTTGTGTAAAATTGTATCGTATTTAATAGTATTTCGCAATAAAAATATAACTATTTCGTATACGCTGCTGCACACATCAGTCATCAAGCTCAAGAGCATTGACTTCATCATTGTAAACTTTTAAGCTATGGCCATTCACTTCGAAAGTGTTACCATTCCCAAACAATTCTACATAACCCGTAGGGTAAGCTTACTTGATAATATATGGTCCCGTCAATCTAGACCTTAGCTTATCGATGAAAACTTAAACTGAGAATTGAACACTAGAACCTTGTCGTTTGGGTGGAATTCCTTAGTTCCCTTAAGTCGGGCTTCATGCCATACTTTAGTTTTCTCTTTGTAAGTCAAAGAGTTCTCGTAAGCCTCTAACCTAAGTTCTTCTAATTCATGCATTTGCATGACCAGTTTCTCTTCCGCTTGACCTAAGTCTAGGTTTACTTGCTTCAAATCCCAATATGTGTAATGACCCAGAAATTTCCGACCAAACTTAAACTATAATCTTTATATGTTTCTGACACGATAATCAAAATCTGTAATGTTGAGTCTCGAAAGTTTGAAATCTATATTTATGTAATCAATTACCCTTTGACCATTTCCGGCGATTCACGAACCAATAAATAATAAATAGAGTCAACTATGCATGTAAATAAATTATATATTTTAAATTAAATATACTAATAAACTATCATACGATTTAGTTTGTTAGGAAATAAAACTTAAACTTGTTATTTAAAATCTCTCATTTAAATATAGAGAGTAGATTGAATGTACATAATTTGTCAATGCTAATAAAGTATTTAATGTTATACTCTGAGATTAATTGTTTCAATATATTTAATTAATACATTCATTTACTTGATATTTAAAAACGTAATTAAATATATAGCAGTTGAAGTACCTAGATATATATATACATATAAAAAGTTACTACTTAATATGAGTTATTACATAATTATAAAAATTTCATAAACAATAACATGTAATATTTTTAATAAAAATGACTAGTTAAAATAAAATTTTATATCAATATTGTTACCCCCATTACTATAAAAATTATTATTATTTTTAATATTATTAAAAACATTATACTATTGTTAATAATATTGTTAGGGTAATATAAAAGTTATTATTATTAATATTAATAAGTAAAAGTATTATTATTATTAAGATATTTAATAATTACTTATGTTAAGTATAAGATATATATATATATATATATATATATATATATATATATATATATATATATATATATATATATATATATATATATATATATATATATATATATATATATATATATATATATATATATATATATATATATATATATATACACACGTGTATATAAAACATACATATCACAATCAGTTATATTTATTAATCTGTTTTCTGTGTACTCGTGAACCAGTGTCGAATATATTTTTTTCTCTATAAATCAATTAGCCATCTCATATTGTCGATCCTTTACTGAATAAAACAATAACTCAAAAGAAGAAGAAGAAGTCTGCTATGCACGTTTCACTTTTTATTTATAATTCGAATTCATATCAAATTCCAAAAACTAAAAATGCAGATGGGATCTAAATCAAGTCGTAATTCTATCTGCAAATTTTCAAACCTTAACTCTCGAAATCTATGATGAATTTGAGGGTCAAAGTGTCAATTTTAAAAAGTCAAACGATTATCCTTCGACGAATTCAAGTTAACTGTAATGATTCAGGATCAATTAATGTTTTCAAAAGTTTCTAATGAAGATTTAAAGTATATTTCATGTTATAATTATTAACTAAAACGAACCTGAATTCACAATCAAATTATGGGATGTTTTTTTTTCTCCTCGTTCGCGAACAGCAAACAGGTAACACCTGTTTTTTTTTCGTTTCTATTAATTTCAAACACCCCAAAAACTCATCTCTGTTTGTTTAAGTCTTAAACCGATTTAATGTTTGAATCTATAATTAATAACACCACTGGTCGAATTTGAGTTGTGAGGAAGATGAAGGAAGAACAGATTAATACGGAATATAAGTAAATAAAACCGATATAAATCAGAAAAAGGGGCACAGCTCAAATGGTTTAGATGTTGATAGAGTGAACAAGGGGTCTTGGGTTCGAGCCCGATTGGCGACATGTTTCTTTTTAAAACCTCCTTTGATAAGGTAGCCCATTTATTTTTATCTATTATTATTATTAATATTACTAATATTATTATTATTATTATTATTATTATTATTATTATTATTATTATTATTATTTTTATTAACATTATTATGAACATAACACAAATTATTATTATAAATATTATTATTAGTGTCATTTTATAAATTGTTGGTATTATTAGTGTTATTACCCACAAAAGTATTAGTAACAATATCATTATTATTGTTAATATGATTATTAGTAAGGTTATAACTAAATTTGTTATCATAAGCAACAAAATAGATATTTTATAGATATTATTATTATTAGGAATTATGTATTATTATCAAAAAATTAATAATTTCATAACTATTATTATTAAAATTTCCATTTTATTAAAAACTACTGATATTATCATTATTATGAGATTGATTATTGAAAACTACCCTTAATATAGTTATTAATAGAACTACAGATAATATTATCAATTTTATTAATATCAGTATTAACACTATTATTATTTCAAATATCACCTAAGTATTATCAAAGTACTGTTTTAACTAACACATAATATATTTATTACATATAACATAACGAAACTTAATATTTTTATATAAAATGAATATAAATTATTAATATAAAGGTTATATCACTAATAATAATATATATACATAATTGTTCGATTACAAGAATATGTATTAATATATATACAAATGATATAGGTTCGTAAATTCGAGGCCAACCCTGCATTATTCAATATAATCATATGTATTTTTACTACAAAATATATTAGGTGAGTTTCATTTGCTCCCTTTTTAATTGCTTTTGCAATATATATTTTTGGGCTGAGAATACATGCACTGCTTTTATAAATGTTTACGAAATAGACACAAGTACTTAAAAATATATTCTACGTTGAGTTGTACCACTGGCATACTTCCCTGTAGCTTGGTAACTACTATTTACATGTGGTATTGTAAACGCGAATCCTGTTGATAGATCTATCGGGCCTGACAACCCTAACCGGACTGGACGACTAGTATTCAACGGTTGCACAGTACTTCGTTTCGTGACTACACTTGGTACAGTGTAGTGAGATTTCATAATAAAGGGAATATGCGACGTTGATTAATAGTTAAGTATGGTTACCAAGTGCTCAACCACTTAGAATGCTTTACATACACTTGCGAGTGTATTATGTTTATGATTATGAAATCTTGTGATCTATTAATATATTGAAATGATTGTTATGATAAACCTATGAACTCACCAACCTTTTGGTTGACACTTTTAAGCATGTTTATTCTCAGGTACGAATTAAGTCTTCCGCTGTGCATTTGCTCATTTTAAGGACATTACTTAGAGTCGATCATCGCAATGGGACCAGATGTTGATGACTTCGTCCAGGAGGATTAGGACGGGTCTTTACAGGTGGTATCAGAGCGATGGTCTTAGCGAACCAGGTCTTGCATTAGTGTGTCTAACTGATAGTTGTTTAGATGCATTAGTGGGTCTGGACTTCGACCGTGTCTGCATGTCAAAAGTTTTGCTTATCATTTCGTGTCGAAAATCATCTACTTATCATCCTTAGGAAATTACCTGCTTATCATTCTTAGTCTAGACACATCTTACTGCAATGATTGCATGAATAGTGTATAGACAAAATTCGTATCTTAGCATATCTGCTAATTCATATCTTAGCATATCTGTTACTGTAGACTTTGCCTGACAACTTCCGTAGATTCCTCCGTAACTTATGGAATTTTAGTATTATATATGCATATGTAAATTATGTATTGCAGGGTACTAATCTACATCTTGTAATCTAATTCTTAACGAAAATCCTTCATCTGATCGTACGAGATGAATTCCTCAACTAGTTCAAGTTCCTCGAATTCTGACAGCTATTCCGATATGAAAACACACTTGAGCTTCGAAAGCAGTATAACTGGAATGGATCAACAAAATCAGTCATCACCAATTCGGGAGGAATTGGCGATGGGTTCGTAGTCGACTAAACCAACAGAGACAAGAAGAAAGCGATCCTTTCCATTCCACCAACCGAATTTACCTCTTGGCGATGAACCTGAAACAGTTTCCGGCGAACCTGTGTTGTAATACTATTTTCTCTCTCATTTCCCGAATATCTCGCCAAGATTATATTCTATCTAAAATTCTAAACCTTATTCATTAGCTCGTTCCAACCGACAATCACCCCGGAATAATAGAAGAAGTCAACAAACTTCGCGCTCGAGAAAAAAAAAAAAATTTGGAGAATATGGTGCAAAATGTACCAGCTTCAGCAACATCACCGGCACCAACAGTACCATCAGTAACAGCACCAGTACCATCAACAATCCATGCCTCAACATCTCATTCTGTACCTTGAGTATAATCATCATTCTACATATCATTCTACATCGATTATCTTCGTTCTTCATGGCGATTAAGTAATCTCTAAATGTTTTAGAGATTATGTATTCTAGTTCTAACGGTAAACCAAATGAGTTTAATATCATATTAACTCAATGAATCCATGATTACATCTGAAGAAAATATATATGTATATATGTTTTCATAAAGATTGTAATTAAAAATTCTTTCGTACAAAGTGTTAATTGAGAAAATATTTTAACGGGTAGGTAATACCCGAGGAATATTCAGATTTCACATTAATAAGTTACAATGTACATTCTTTGAAGCTGATTCAACAGTCGTTTACTATCCTACTTACATCCACCGATATACAAATTCGTTCACCACAGAATAACCATATTCATCCAATTTCATATTTGGATTTTGATTTATCAGAATCCAACAAGTGGCATAATGAAGAAAACATTTGACAAAATAAAATTTGTTAGAAACAAACAAATTAACTATGAGGAATTTTGTTAAGAATCCACGCTAACTGTTCCTATCTAACTGTTCCTAGCTAACTGATTACATTTTATTTATCGCAGTTTATTTATCGCAATTTTTTTTATCGTCATTTAATTTCTGTTATTTATTTTACGCACTTTAAATATCGGGATACGTATACAAGGTTTTGACATATCATATCGACGCATCTATATATATTATTTGGAATCACCATAGACACTCTATATGCAATAATGATCGAGTTCTCTATATAGGGTTGAGGTTGATTCTCAAATAATATATATACTTTGAGTTGTGATCGAGTCTGAGACATGTACACGGGTCACGATACGTATTAATTAATTCGAATATTATATATTAAGCTATATATGAAATATTGGACTGTCAACTGTGGACTATCCACTGTGGACTGTCGACATTGAACAATTAAAATGAATTAAAATATTGATTATAACATTTGAAACTAAACAATTCTTCAAGTTTGCCACTTGATTTCATCTTAAACCTCATTTGTATCTTAACGATTACAATCTGTGATTCAAACCTTTCATGATTCTTGAAAACACCTCAATCGAGTGGATGAATCAACCGCACTTTATCTACGGAAGAAAAGATTTATGCATATAGTTATGCACCTGAAAAACTCTCGAAAACTGAGTAAACGTTTAACACGTGGCTGTGCTAATTCCTTAGTATTATTATTACTCAAAATAACATTTCCATTCTTTTTCAAATTAGCCAATTTTGTCACAGCTCCAGCAAGTCAACTTTGACTTTTCGTTCGAAACAATCCTATCATAATCTTGATATATCTGCGTGCTCTTTTATTGTTACCGAGTAACCTTTTATATTCCACCATATTACCACCAGCGTTTAATCATCTAAAAACACAATTCTTTTGAAACCACCTCGGATTGATAACCGACGATTCAGATATGACTGCATTAAATGCAGACGAAACAGTAAAATTGTAGATGGCCTAAATGGCCAAGAGTTTGATGATAAAGAATGGGGTGTTGGGAACGCTCGATAGAAAATTTGGTACTGAAAAACGGATTGAGCTAACCGTAAAGGAGACCAAGGACAAATACAAGGACCAAACCCTATATTCAAAGAATCCAGGTAATTCTGGATCTGATGAAATTTTTAAAGAATATCTTGCTCCATACTCATGTTAAATCTGGTGGAAAATCTTTCTTCATCAACCTTTGATCTTAGAAATTCTGAAAATAACATCATAAATATCTTCGATATTTCTGAGGATATTTTCATAAATATTCTTGTTCGAAATTATTTATCTCTTCGTGTTATCCGTGTTACATCATAAAGGAAACTATCTTAGTTTCTAAATTTCTTTAAAATTCGAGTTTGAATTATGAATGATTCTTGGAGTAATGTTGGGAATTGAAGCATGAGTTAGTATAATATAATGACGCCCGGTCAACGTGATTATATTACAGTAAGTCATGCTGACTTTCTAATGGAACGTGATGATTCACAGATTATAACGTCATCATGTGCCATGTTACATAACTCTTTCATTCTACTTAACTTCTAAACATATCAAGAAAGTATATTCTTGATAGTTCTATTCTCAGTGAATCTAGTAATTTGACAAATCCAATTGTGCTATTACGTTCTTTCTTGTTTAGAACATTAAGTTCATTCGAAACTCCATCCTTACAAATTCTGGACCATTACTCGCTTTACTAGAGGTCGAGAGGAGAATAAAAAGGCAAAGAGCTCCAAAATATAAGAGAAAATATAAAGCCCAATAACAACACGGAGGTTACAAAATGTGGATAATAATACAAATAGCAATATAAAAACACGGTAGAATTAAGAATAGTATCACTCCAAGGTAATAGTAAAAATAAACAAATTTTTCTGGTGGAAGATCGAAAAGAAGGATGACGAAAATGATAAATAGGAAAAATATCAAGGATTAGAACTGGATTAAGCATTTTCACAATCTTTTGGAGGTACGAAATAAGAAAGAAAATATAAGAATGGTGGGAATAATGGAATGGAGGAGCTTAATTTATAATGGAAATATCCGACAGGGTAATCGAGGCAGATCACCGTATCTAATTATAGAGATCTTGATTTCCTTATTCGCCGAAGAATCGAATCTTTTAGATTTCGAAGATTTTCTTTAAATCCTTTGAATTCCGGAATTCAATCGAGACAACGTCAAAAGTTAAGACGAACCTTATTTTCAAAAAAAAAAAAATTCAACCATGACTAGTCAAAAGTTATGAAGAAATTTGTCTTTCTCGTTTTACTATTTACTGATAGCTTCACTCGTACTCTTCGAATAATCGAGTTATTTCATCCTTATTACTCAATGATGATAAAACTCTATCTATCAACTCATATTTGTCATTAAAACATTCTTATTATTGTCCATGACGACCTATATCAAATTTCGGGGACGAAATTTCTTTAACGGGTAGGTACTGTAATGACCCGGAAATTTCTGACCAAATTTAAACTATAATCTTTATATGTTTCCGACACGATAATCAAAATCTGTAATGTTGAGTCTCGAAAGTTTGAAATCTATATTTATGTAATCAATTACCCTTTGACCATTTCCGACGATTCACGAACCAATAAATAATAAATAGAGTCACCTATGCATATAAATAAATTATATATTATAAATTAAATATACTAATAAACTATCATACGATTTAGTTTGTTAGGAAATAAAACTTAAACTTGTTATTTAAAATCTCTCATTTAAATATAGAGAGTAGATTGAATTTACATAATTTGTCAATGCTAATAAAGTATTTAATGTTATACTCTGAGATTAATTGTTTCAATATATTTAATTAATACATTCATTTACTTGATATTTAAAAATGTAATTAAATATATAGCAGTTGAAGTACCTAGATATATATATAAATATAAAAAGTTACTACTTAATATGAGTTATTACATAATTATAAAAATTTCATAAACAATAACATGTAATATTTTTAATAAAAATGACTAGTTAAAATAAAATTTTTTATCAATATTGTTACCCCCATTACTATAAAAATTATTATTATTTTTAATATTATTAAAAACATTATACTATTGTTAATAATATTGTTAGGGTAATATAAAAGTTATTGTTATTAATATTAATAAGTAAAAGTATTATTATTATTAAGATATTTAATAATTACTTATGTTAAGTATAAGATATATATATATATATATATATATATATACACGTGTATATAAAACATACATATCACAATCAGTTATATTTATTAATCTATTTTCTGTGTACTCGTGAACCAGTGTCGAATATATTTTTTTCTCTATAAATCAATTAGCCATCTCATATTGTCGATCCTTTACTGAATAAAACAAAAACTCAAAAGAAGAAGAAGAAGTCTGCTATGCACGTTTCACTTTTTATTCATAATTCGAATTCATATCAAATTCCAAAAACTAAAAATGCAGATGGGATCTAAATCAAGTCGTAATTCTATCTGCAAATTTTCAAACCTTAACTCTCGAAATCTATGATGAATTTGAGGGTCAAAGTGTCGATTTTAAAAAGTCAAACGATTATCCTTCGACGAATTCAAGTTAACTGTAATGATTCAGGATCAATTGATGTTTTCAAAAGTTTCTAATGAAGATTTAAAGTATATTTCATGTTATAATTATTACCTAAAACGAACCTGAATTCACAATCAAATTATGGGATGTTTTTTTTTCTCCTCGTTCGCGAACAGCAAACAGGTAACACCTGTTTTTTTTTCATTTCTATTAATTTCAAACACCCCAAAAACTCATCTCTGTTTGTTTAAGTCTTAAACCGATTTAGTGTTTGAATCTATAATTAATAACACCACTGGTCGAATTTGAGTTGTGAGGAAGATGAAGGAAGAACAGATTAATACGGAATATAAGTAAATAAAACCGATATAAATCAGAAAAAGGGGCACAGCTCAAATGGTTTAGATGTTGATAGAGTGAACAAGGGGTCTTGGGTTCGAGCCCGATTGGCGACATGTTTCTTTTTAAAACCTCCTTTGATAAGGTAGCCCATTTATTTTTATCTATTATTATTATTATTATTATTATTATTATTATTATTATTATTATCATTATTATTATTATTATTATTATTATTATTATTATTATTATTATTATTATTATTATTATTATTTTTATTAACATTATTATGAACATAACACAAATTATTATTATAAATATTATTATTAGTGTCATTTTATAAATTGTTGGTATTATTAGTGTTATTACCCACAAAAGTATTAGTAACAATATCATTATTATTGTTAATATGATTATTAGTAAGGTTATAACTAAATTTGTTATCATAAGCAACAAAAATAGATATTTTATAGATATTATTATTATTAGGAATTTTGTATTATTATCAAAAAATTAATAATTTCATAACCATTATTATTAAAATTTCCATTTTATTAAAAACTACTGATATTATCATTATTATGAGATTGATTATTGAAAACTACCCTTAATATAGTTATTAATAGAACTACAGAGAATATTATCAATTTTATTAATATCAGTATTAACACTATTATTATTTCAAATATCACCTAAGTATTATCAAAGTACTGTTTTAACTAACACATAATATATTTATTACATATAACATAACGAAACTTAATATTTTTATATAAAATGAATATAAGTTATTAATATAAAGGTTATATCACTAATAATAATATATATACATAATTGTTCGATTACAAGAATATGTATTAATATATATACAAATGATATAGGTTCGTGAATCCGAAGCCAACCCTGCATTATTCAATATAATCATATGTATTTTTACTACAAAATACATTAGGTGAGTTTCATTTGCTCCCTTTTTTAATTGCTTTTGCAATATATATTTTTGGGCTGAGAATACATGCGCTGCTTTTATAAATGTTTACGAAATAGACACAAGTACTTAAAAATATATTCTACGTTGAGTTGTACCACTGGCATACTTCCCTGTAGCTTAGTAACTACTATTTACATGTGGTATTGTAAACGCGAATCCTGTTGATAGATCTATCGGGCCTGACAACCCCAACCAGACTGGACGACCAGTATTCAAAGGTTGCACAGTACTTCGTTTCGTGACTACACTTGGTACAGTGTAGTGAGATTTCATAATAAAGGGAATATGCGACGTTGATTAATAGTTAAGTATGGTTACCAAGTGCTCAACCACTTAGAATGCTTTACATACACTTGCGAGTGTATTATGTTTATGATTATGAAATCTTGTGGTCTATTAATATATTGAAATGATTGTTATGATAAACCTATGAACTCACCAACCTTTTGGTTGACACTTTTAAGCATGTTTATTCTCAAGTACGAATTAAGTCTTTCGCTGTGCATTTGCTCATTTTAAGGACATTACTTAGAGTCGATCATCGCAATGGGACCAGATGTTGATGACTTCATCCAGGAGGATTAGGACGGGTCTTTACAATATGCCCTATGTTCAACCTCCACCAGGAGGTGACATGCTTTTTCATAGACTAAACGAAATGGTGTTGTACCTATTGGTGTATTAAACGCGGTCCTAAATGCCCATAAAGCATCATCAAGTTTAGTTGACTATACTTAAGGGTTGTTGTTGACCGTCTTTTCCAAAATCCTCTTTAACGCACGATTCATATTCTCAACTTGACCACTCGTTTAAGGGTGGTATGGGGTTGCGAACAGGTGCGTTACACCATACTTTTCCAACACTTTTTCCATAAGATAGTTCGCAAAATGCGTGCCTCTATCTGAGATCAACACCTTTGGAACTCCAAACATAGCAAACAAACTCTTAAAAACTTTATCACTACCCGAGCGTCATTAGTTGGCAAGGCTTTTTTCTTGGACCATTTTGACACGTAATCAACCGCAACCAAAATATAGAGACACTTGTTAGAATTCGAAAATGGGCCCATAAAGTCTAGACCCCACACATCAAATATCTCACATATTTGGATCCCGGTTTGGGGCATTTCGTCCCTCTTTGATATAGATCCGGACAATCACACCTTTTTACCAACTCGTGGGCGTCTTTAAATATCGTGGGCCAATAAAAACCAAAATCAAACACCTTTTTAGTGGTGTGATTCGGCCCAAATGTCCCCCAGTGGGCCCATTATGACAACTCTTCAAAATCTCCCGGGCCTCTTGACCACATACACACCTCCGAATTACTTGATCTGCCCCTATGCAAAACAAGTCCGATTCTTTCCAAAAATAGTACCTAAGATCATTGAAAAACTTTTTTGTTTGTTGATACGAAAATCCCTTTTGAATAACATTTGAGGCCAAGTAGTAGGCAAAATTTTCAAACCATGGGACTTCATCGACTAGGTCAATCCCCATCAAGTGTTCATCCGGGAAAGTGTCCCGGATTTTGGATTCATCCAAAGGTTGTAACTCGGGGTTGTCTAGTCTTGAAAAATGGTTGGTGACCACGTTTTCGGGCCCCCTTTTATCTTTTATCCCTATGTCAAATTCTTGTAAGAGTAGGACCCAACGAATTAAATGGTGTTTTGAATCTTGTTTTTGAAAAAGGTATTTTAAAGCGAAGTGATCCGTGTAAACAATCATTTTTTAAAGCATAAGATAAGACCGAAACTTGTCAAACGCAAATACCACCGCGAGAAGTTATTTCTCGGTGGTAGTATAATTCAATTGGGCCACATTTAACATTTTTCTCGCATAATAAATGGGCTTAAATGTTGGTCAACTCTTTGACCAAGTACCGCGCCAAACGCAAAGTCATTTGTATCGCACATCAACTCAAAATCTTTATCCCAATCGAGGGAGATTAGAATTGGTGGATGGGTGAGCTTTTCTTTCAACAAATTAAAGGCCTCGGTACATTCATCATAAAATAAAAACGATTGGTCCTTTTCTAACAATTTGGTAATAGGGCATGCAATTTTTGAAAAATCCTTTATGAAACGGCGGTAAAAGCCCGCATGACCAAGAAAACATGTTATTGCTTTCACATCGGATGGTTTTGAAAGGTCTTTTATCACACTACTTTTAGCTTTATCCACCTCAATTCCCGCTTTTGAAAATTTATGACGCAAAACTACTCCCTCGTTTACCATAAAGTGACATTTTCCCCAATTCAATACCAAATTGTCATTTTCGTAACAGGTCAACATTTTGTCTAAGTTTTTAAGACAATGGTCAAACAAGTCCCCAAATACCAAAAATTCATCCATAAACACCTCCATCGTGTCCTCAACCATATCCCAAAATATTCCTAGCATGCATCTTTGGAATGTCCTCGAGGCATTACACAACCCAAAGTGCATTCTTCGGTAAGCAAAAGTTCCATAAGGACACATGAAGGTGGTCTTTTCTTGATCCTCGGGGTCTATTGGGATTTGAAAATATCCCAGAAATCCATCAAGAAAACAATAAAATTCTTTCCCGGCTAAACGTTCAATCATTTGGTCAATATATGGGAGAGGAAAGTGGTCCTTTCTTGTAGCATCGTTGAGATGCCTATAATCAATAGATACCCGCCATCCTGTGATGGTTCGGGTCGAGACAAGTTCATTTTGATCATTTAGAATCACCGTGTTCCCACCCTTTTTGGGCACCACTTGAACGGGATTCACCCATGGTGAGTCAGAAATTAGGTAGATAAGGCATGCGTCTAACAATTTAATAACTTCCTTTTTCACAACTTCCTTCATATTCGGGTTGAGTCTCCGTTGCCTTTGAACAACGGGTTTGAAATTCTCTTCCATGAGAATTTTGTGGGTATAATAAGATGGATTGATCCCCGGGATGTCCGTGGTTTTCCATGCAATAGCATTGTGGTGAGACTTGAGAAGTGAAACAAGTCATGTCTTTTGATCATTGGCGAGTCTCGATGATATAATCACCGGTAATTGACTTGCTTCCTTGAGATAAGCATACTCAATGTGCTCGGGAAGTTCTTTCAAATCAAGAGTAGGAGGTTCTTCCCATGAAGATTTGATTCTAAAGCTATCTTTATTTGGAATGGCCTCAAGTGAATCTTCCCAAGTGGTTTCACTTTTAAGCTCACATTTATCAATATTCACATTCATTAAATCTCTAAAATCGGCCTCTAAATCCACAATTTCATTTTCACAAAGTGGGTTAAAATCGGTGTAATCAACCTCTAAGAGTTTTTCAAGCTCTTCATCCACATAATGGTCAATATGGTCAATGACATAACACTCATCATCATCGGTGTTGCTCGGTTGCTTCATAGCTTCCCGGATGTTAATGGTCACACGCTCTTCACCAACTCGAATGTTGAGTTGGTTGCGTTGGACTAAGATGATTGAAATGTCCCGTTCTTATTGATTAAAAACATTCCATATTAATTAATTTCGTTGCGAGGTTTTGACCTCTATATGAGACGTTTTTCAAAGACTGCATTCATTTTTAAAACAAACCATAACCTTTATTTCATAAATAAAGGTTTAAAAAGCTTTACGTAGATTATCAAATAATGATAATTTAAAATATCCTGTTTACACACGACTATTACATAATGGTTTACAATACAAATATATTACATCGAAATCAGTTTCTTGAATACAGTTTTTACACAATATCATACAAACATGGACTCCAAATCTTGTCCTTATTTTAGTATGCAACAGCGGAAGCTCTTAATATTCACCTGAGAATAAACATGCTTTAAACGTCAACAAAAATGTTGGTGAGTTATAGGTTTAACCTATATATATCAAATCGTAACAATAGACCACAAGATTTCATATTTCAATACACATCCCATACATAGAGATAAAAATCATTCATATGGTGAACACCTGGTAACCGACATTAATAAGATGCATATATAAGAATATCCCCATCATTCCGGGACACCCTTCGAATATGATATAAATTTCGAAGTACTAAAGCATCCGGTACTTTGGATGGGGCTTGTTGGGCCCAATAGATCTATCTTTAGGATTCGTGTCAATTAGGGTGTCTGTTCCCTAATTCTTAGATCACCAGACTTAATAAAAAGGGGTATATTCGTTTTCGATAATTCAACCATAGAATGTAGTTTCAAGTACTTGTGTCTATTTTGTAAATCATTTATAAAACCTGCATGTATTCTCATCCCAAAAATATTAGATTTTAAAAGTGGGACTATAACTCACTTTCACAGATTTTTACTTCGTCGGGAAGTAAGACTTGGCCACTGGTTGATTCACAAACCTATAACAATATATACATATATATCAAAGTATGTTCAAAATATATTTACAAAACTTTTAATACATTTTGATGTTTTAAGTTTATTAAGTCAGCTGTCCTCGTTAGAAACCTACAACTAGTTGTCCACAGTTAGATGTACAGAAATAAATCGATAAATATTATCTTGAATCAATCCACGACCCAGTGTATACGTATCTCAGTATTGATCACAACTCAAACTATATATATATTTTGGAATCAACCTCAACCCTGTATAGCTAACTCCAACATTCACATATAGAGTGTCTATGGTTATTCCGCAATATATATATAGACGGGTCGACATGATAGGTCGAAACATTGTATACGTGTCTATGGTATCTCAAGATTACATAATATACAATATAAGTTGATTAGGTTATGGTTGGAATAGATTTATTACTAACTTTCACGTAGGTAAAATGAGTAGTTTTTATCAATCTTGTTTTACTCGCCATTTCTTCGTTTCTAATCCGTTTTGAGTGATTCCAGTGGCCATGGTTTCGTATTGAACTTAAATTTATGAATCTAAACAGAAAAAGTATAAGTTTATAGTCGGAAATACAAGTTACAAGTCGTTTTTGAAAGAGGTAGTTATTTCCGTTGAAAGAACGACATCTTGATGACCATTTTGAAAAACATACTTTCACTTTGAGTTTAACCATGATTTTTGGATATAGTTTCATGTTCATAAGAAAAATCATTTTTCCAGAAGTATAGCTTTTAAATCAAAGTTCTTCTTAGCTTTTAATTATCCCAACCAAAACAGCCCCCGGTTTTACTACGACGGCGTATATCCAGTTTTATGGTGTTTTTCGTGTTTCCGGGTTTTAAATCGTTAAGTTAGCATATCATATAGATATAGAACATGTGTTTAGTTGATTTTAAAAGTCTAGTTAAAAGGATTAACTTTATTTGCGAACAAGTTTAGAATTAACTAAACTATGTTCTAGTGATTACAAGTTTATAACGTTGAATAAGACAGCTTTTTATGTATGAATCGAATGATGTTATGAACATCATTACTACCTCAAGTTCCTTAGATAAACCTACTGGAAATGAGAAAAATAGATCTAGCTTCAAAGGATCCTTGGATGGCTTGAAAGTTCTTGAAGCAGAATCATGACACCAAAACAATTTCAAGTAAGATTTCCACTCGAAATAAGATTGTTATAGTTATAGAAATTGAATTAAAGTTTGAATATGATTATTACCTTGTATTAGAAAGATAACCTACTGTAAGTAACAAATTTTTCTTGATCTTGGATGATTACTTGGAATGGATTTAGAAAACTTGGAAGTAAACTTGCAATCTTGGAAGTATTCTTAATTTTATGAAACTAGAACTTTTGGAATTTATGAAGAACACTTAGAACTTGAAGATAGAACTTGAGAGAGATTAATTAGATGAAGAAAATTGAAGAATGAAAGTGTTTGTAGGTATTTTTGGTCGTTGGTGTATGGATTAGATATAAAGGATATGTAATTTTGTTTTCATGTAAATAAGTCATGAATGATTACTCATATTTTTGTAATTTTATGAGATATTTTATGCTAGTTGCCAAATGATGGTTCCCACATGTGTTAGGTGACTCACATGGGCTGCTAAGAGCTGATCATTGGAGTGTATATACCAATAGTACATACATCTAAAAGCTGTGTATTGTACGAGTACGAATACGGGTGCATACGAGTAGATTTGTTGATGAAACTGAACGAGGATGTAATTGTAAGAATTTTTGTTAAGTAGAAGTATTTTGATAAGTGTCTTGAAGTCTTTCAAAAGTGTAGGAATTCATATTAAAACACTACATGTATATACATTTTAACTGAGTCGTTAAGTCATCGTTAGTCGTTACATGTAAATGTTGTTTTGAAACCTTTAGGTTAACGATCTTGTTAAATGTTGTTAACCCAATGTTTATAATATCAAATGAGATTTTAAATTATTATATTATCATGATATTATGATGTACGAATATCTCTTAATATGATCTATATACATTAAATGTCGTTACAACGATAATCGTTGCATATATGTCTCGTTTCAAAATCATTAAGTTAGTAGTCTTATTTTTACATATGTAGTTCATTGTTAATACACTTAATGATATATTTACTTATCATTTAACATAATTAACCAAGTGTATCAACATCTTAATATGATTCATATGTACCTAGTAAGACGTTATAATGATAATCGTTATATATATCGTTTTCGAGTTTCTTAATTTAATAGTCTCATTTTTATGTATATAACTCATTGTTAAAATACCTAATGAGATACATACTTATAATAAAATCATGTTAACTATATATATAACCATATATATGTCATCGTATAGTTTTTACAAGTTTTAACGTTCGTGAATCACCGGTCAACTTGGGTGGTCAATTGTCTATATGAAACCTATTTCAATTAATCAAGTCTTAATAAGTTTGATTGCTTAACATGTTGGAAACACTTAATCATGTAAATAACAATTTCATTTAATATATATATAAACATGGAAAAGTTCGGGTCACTACAGTACCTACCCGTTAAATAAATTTCATCCCGAAATTTTAAGCTGTTGAAAGTGTTGACGAATCTTCTAGAAATAGACGCGGGTATTTCTTCTTCATCTGATCTTCATGCTCCCAGGTGAACTCGGGTCCTCTACGAGCATTCCATCGAACCTTAACAATCGGTATCTTGTTTTGTTTAAGTCTCTTAACCTCACGATCCATTATTTCGACGGGTTCTTCAATGAATTGAAGTTTTTCATTGATTTGGATTTCGTCTAACGGAATAGTGAGATCTTCTTTAGCAAAACATTTCTTCAAATTCGAGACATGGAAAGTGTTATGTACAGCTGCGAGTTGTTGAGGTAGCTCCAGTTGGTAAGCTACTGGTCCGACACGATCTATAATCTTGAATGGTCCAATGTACCTTGGATTTAGTTTCCCCCGTTTACCAAATCGAACAACGCCTTTCCAAGGTGAAACCTTAAGCATGAACATTTCTCCAATTTCAAACTCTATATCTTTTCTTTTACTGTCCGCGTAGCTCTTTTGTCGACTCTGGGCGGTTTTCAATCTTTGTTGAATTTGGATGATTTTCTCGGTAGTTTCTTGTATTATCTCCGGACCCGTAATCTGTCTATCCCCCACTTCATTCCAACAAATCGAAGACCTGCACTTTCTACCATAAAGTGCCTCAAACGGCGCCATCTCAATACTAGAATGATAACTGTTGTTGTAGGAAAATTCTGCTAACGGTAGGTGTCGATCCCAACTGTTTCCGAAATCAATAACACATGCTCGTAGCATGTCTTCAAGCGTTTGTATCGTCCTTTCGCTCTGCCTATTAGTTTGTGGATGATAGGCAGTACTCATGTCTAGACGAGTTCCTAATGCTTGCTGTAATGTCTGCCAGAATCTTGAAATAAATCTGCCATCCCTATCAGAGATAATAGAGATTGGTATTCTATGTCTGGAAACGAATTCCTTCAAATACAGTCGTGCTAACTTCTCCATCTTGTCATCTTCTCTTATTGGCAGGAAGTGTGCTGATTTGGTGAGACGTTCAACTATTACCCAAATAGTATCAAAACCACTTGCAGTCCTTGGCAATTTAGTGATGAAATCCATGGTAATGTTTTCCCATTTCCATTCCGGGATTTCGGGTTGTTGAAGTAGACCTGATGGTTTCTGATGCTCAGCTTTGACCTTAGAACACGTCAAACATTCTCCTACGTATTTAGCAACATCGGCTTTCATACCCGGCCACCAAAAATGTTTCTTGAGATCCTTGTACATCTTCCCCGTTCCAGGATGTATTGAGTATCTGGTTTTATGAGCTTCTCTAAGTACCATTTCTCTCATATCTCCAAATTTTGGTACCCAAATCCTTTCAGCCCTATACCGGGTTTCGTCTTCCCGAATATTAAGATGCTACTCCGATCCTTTGGGTATTTCATCCTTTAAATTTCCCTCTTTTAAAACTCCTTGTTGCGCCTCCTTTATTTGAGTAGTAAGGTTATTGTGAATCATTATATTCATAGATTTTACTCGAATGGGTTCTCTGTCCTTCCTGCTCAAGGCGTCGGCTACCACATTTGCCTTCCCCGGGTGGTAACGAATCTCAAAGTCATAATCATTCAACAATTCAATCCACCTACGCTGCCTCATATTCAGTTGTTTCTGATTAAATATTTGTTGAAGACTTTTGTGGTCGGTATATATAATACTTTTGACCCCATATAAGTAGTGCCTCCAAGTCTTTAATGCAAAAACAACCACGCCTAATTCCAAATCATGCGTCGTATAATTTTGCTCGTGAATCTTCAATTGTCTAGACGCATAAGAAATCACCTTCGTCCGTTGCATTAATACACAACCGAGACCTTGCTTTCATGCGTCACAATAAATCACAAAATCATCATTCCCTTCAGGCAATGACAATATAGGTGCCGTAGTTAGCTTTTTCTTCAATAATTGAAACGCCTTCTCTTGTTCATCCTTCCATTCAAATTTCTTCCCTTTATGCGTTAATGCAGTCAAGGGTTTTGCTATTTTGGAGAAATCTTGGATGAATCTTCTGTAGTAACCAGCCTAAAAATTGACGTATATGCTTCGGAGTTTTTGGGGTTTCCCACTTTTCAACGGTTTCGATCTTTGCCGGGTCCACCTGGATACCTTATTTGTTCACTATGTGACCGAGGAATTGAACTTCTTCCAACCAAAATGCACACTTTGAAAACTTAGCGTACAGTTTTTCTTTCCTCAATACTTCTAGCACTTTTCTCAAATGTTCTTCATGCTTTTGATCATTCTTTGAGTAAATAAGTATGTCATCGATGAAAACAATGACAAACTTGTCAAGATATTTCCCACACACTCGGTTCATAAGGTCCATGAACACAGCTGGTGCGTTAGTCAATCCAAACGGCATAACCATAAACTCGTAATGACCATAACGCGTCCTAAAAGCAGTTTTTGGAATATCATCCTCCTTTACTCGCATTTGATGATATCCAGAATGTAAATCGATCTTCGAATAAACCTACGAGCCTTGTAGTTGATCAAATAAGTCGTCAATTCTCGGCAGTGGATAACGGTTTTTGATGGTAAGTTTGTTCAACTCTCTGTAGTCAATACACAACCTAAATGTACCATCCTTCTTCTTGACAAACAAAACAGGAGCTCCTCATGGTGATGTGCTTGGTCGAATGAAACCACGTTCTAATAGTTCTTGCAGTTGGCTTTGCAGTTCTTTCATCTCGCTGGGTGCGAGTCTATAAGGAGCACGAGCTATTGGTGCAGTTCCTGGTACAAGATCTATTTGAAATTCAACAGATCTATGTGGAGGTAGTCCCGGTAATTCTTTCAAAAATACATCGGGAAATTCTTTTGCGACGGGAACATTATTGATGCTCTTTTCTTCAGTTTGTACTTTCTCGACGTGTGCTAGAACAGCATAGCAACCTTTTCTTATTAGTTTTTGTGCCTTCAAATTACTAATAAGATGTAGCTTCATGTTGCCCTTTTCTCCGTACACCATTAAGGGTTCTCCTTCTTCTCGTATAATGCGAATTGCATTTTTATAACATACGATCTCTGCTTTCACCTTCTTCAGCAAGTCCATGCCAACTATTACATCAAAACTTCCTAACTCTACTGGTATCAAATCAATCTTAAATATTTCGCTACCCAGTTTAATTTCTCGATGCCGGCATATATTATCTGCTGAAATTAATTTACCGTTTGCTAATTCGAGTAAAAATTTACTATCCAACGGCGTCAATGGACAACTTAATTTAGCACAAAAATCTCTACTCATATAGCTTCTATCCGCACCCGAATCAAATAAAACATAAGCAGATTTATTGTCAATAAGAAACGTACCCGTAACAAGCTCCGGGTCTTCCTGTGCCTCTGCCGCATTAATATTGAAAACTCTTCCGCGGCCTTGTCCATTCGTGTTCTCCTGGTTCGGACAATTTCTAATAATGTGGCCCGGTTTTCCACATTTATAACAAACTACATTGGCATAACTTGCTCTGACACTACTTGCTCCGCCATTACTCGTTCTGACACCATTTGTTCCTTTCGTTCTGTTAACCCCTGGTCCGTAGACCTCACACTTCACCGCGCTATGACCATTTCTTTTACACTTGTTGCAAAATTTGGTGCAGAACCCCGAGTGATACTTTTCACACCTTTGGCATAGCTGCTTCTAATTGTTGTTGTTGTTGCGGTTGTTATTGTTGTTGGGATGATTGTTGTAGTTGCTGTTGTTGTTGTTGTTGTTGTTGTTGTTGTTGTTGTTGTTGTTGTTGGGCCGTTTGTTGTAGTTGCGATTGATGTTGCGATTGTTGCGATTATTATTGTAATTGCTGTTGTTGTTGTATTGGTGATTCTTATCACCGTTTTCCTCCCACTTTCTTTTGACTTGCTTCACATTGGCCTCTTCAGCTGTCTGTTCTTTAATTCTTTCCTCAATCTGGTTCACTAGTTTGTGAGCCATTCTACATGCCTGTTGTATGGAGGCGGGCTCGTGTGAACTTATATCTTCTTGGATTCTTTCCGGTAATCCTTTCACAAACGCGTCGATCTTCTCTTCCTCGTCTTCGAACGCTCCCGGACACAATAGGCACAATTCTGTGAATCGTCTTTCATACGTGGTAATATCAAATCCTTGGGTTCGTAACCCTCTAAGTTCTGTCTTGAGCTTATTGACCTCGGTTCTGGGACGGTACTTCTCGTTCATCAAGTGCTTGAATGCTGACCACGGTAGTGCGTACGCATCATCTTATCCCACTTGCTCTAGATAGGTATTCCACCATGTTAACGCAGAACCTGTGAAGGTATGCGTAGCGTACTTGATGTCGTGCGAGGTATATAGAAAATAGCTATTAATTTTTACAAGGAAATACTATTAAATACGATATAATTTTACACAAGATATTTATTTATTTATAGAATGGATATACTTAAACCTTGCTACAACACTTATAGGCAGTGTACCTAATCGTACAGTAGTGTAGTTTTTAGTAAGTCCGGTTCGTTCCACAGGGAATCTTTTTTAAACAAAGCTTAATGCTATATTAGTTTACTTTTATAAAAATACAAATATATATATATAAGTAATATTATTATTATAAAGGGGGGTTTTTACCGTTTAATGACCGGTTTGTTAATTTTAAAACTTTAGTCACAGTTAAAACCAAATGTAAAATATTAAAAATAAATACAAGACTTAAATTAAAGCGTAAAGTAAATAACGATAATGAAATTGCGAATAATAAAAGTGCGATAAAATAAACTTGCGATAATTAAAAAGTACGATAATTAAAAGTGCAATAAAATAACAATAAAAATGCGATAATTAGAAGTGCAATTAAATATAAAATAAAGGAAATTAAATATGAAATAAAAGAATTATGCTTATTTAAACTTCCGTAATCATGATGGTTGACGTGTTGATTTTAGTTTTATGCCCATGGGTTAATTGTCCTTTGTCCTGGATTATTTAATATGTCCGTCTGGTTTTTATCCATAACAGTCCATCAGTCATAAATATAAAGTGCGAGTGTCCTCGTCAAATTATTCTTATACCCGAAGTTAAATATTCCAACTAATTAGGGACTTAAACTGTAACAAGATTTTAATACTTTGTTTAATAATTACACCAGAATGTCGACTGAGTGTAATCCAAGGTTTTAATATTTTGTTATCAATTATACCAAGTGTCCTTGTACATAATTTCACCCCTGTTTTAATTATTCTAGTGGCTATTAATCCATTCCCGTGTCCGGTTAAATGAACGATTATTCGTACATATAAATACCCCGCCCATCGTGTCCGATCGAGTGTATATGGTAATTTATAGGGACGCCTAATTGTAAATCTTTATATTAACATTAACAAACTATCGTTTAGTTAAACAAATATAAAGCCCATTAATAGCCCATAGTCTAATTTCCACAAGTGTCGTTCTTTTGTCCAAACCCCAATTATGGTACAAAGCCCAATTACCCAATTTTAGTAATTAGCCCAACATCATGATTGCTTCGGATTAAATAAGCATAATAATAACTTAGCTACGAGACATTAAATTAAAAAGGTTGAACATAACTTACAATGATTAAAAATAGCGTAGCGTTACACGGACAGAATTTCGACTTACACCCTTACAATATTCGCTAACATACCCTTATTATTAGAATTATAATTAAAATTAAAATTAAAATATAAATATAAATATAAATATTTACGTAGTATTATGAGAGAAGAAGAAAAAGATGATTAAAAATGCTCAGAATTCGGTTGCTTTTATAGGGACTTTCAAAACTTGGGGCTCCGCGACTCGCGGCATTTTTGGCCTTCAAACTCCGCGAGTCGCGGAGATTGAAATTACAGCTCAGTCCAGTTTGGAGTCTTTCTTGCCGACGGTTTTTATTATTTATTATAATATATAAATAATTATAAGAATTATTTAAATATTATATTATATTTATGTGCATAGTTGACTTGTAATTTTTAGTCCGTTGCGTCGAACGTTGAGAGTTGACTCTGGTCCTGGTTCCGGATTTTCGAACGTCCTTGCGTACAATTTAATATCTTGTACTTTGCGTTTTGAATCTTGTACTCTTGTAATTTCGAGACGTTTCTTATCAATAATTGGAACCTCTTTGATTGTATTTTGTACTTTTGAGCTTTTTGGTCGTTTGCGTCTTCAATTCGTCGAATCTGTCTTTTGTCTTATCCTTTTATTATTTAAACGAATATCACTTGTAAATAGAACAATTGCAACTAAAAGCTTGTCTCTCTTGAGGAATAATGCTATGAAATATATGTTCGTTTTTAGCATTATCAAATATTCCCACACTTAAGCGTTGCTTGTCCTCAAGCAATATCGTCTTGAAATACTAGAATCACTTCTTTATTCTTCACACTTTGTACATCAGTGATTTCTATACGGTGGTATAAACAATGGTAGTAACGATATGGTTTACAGTCCCACATGACTATAAAAATTTAGATCCATTAAGGAAATTGGATCTTTATGAAAACATTTGATCTTTTGAAAATTAAATCTAGTTTTTACCCTAGATAAGTTTTCCGGAATAACCCTTTACCGGTGTTTGCAAAATATTTTTGTGGGTTTGGTGGGTTTCAGATTTGAAAATTTTAGCTCAAAACTTGCGGTTTTGTGTCACCCACTTGCTAACCTTGTATTTGGAAAGCAACACGTCCAGTTTACTTGTCCCGTATATTACCTTTCGGTAAACTACCGTCCGGTTGTAAAGGAAAGCGTTGAACAAGCAACTGTTAAGGCAATGTCCCCTGACATGCTTTTAATTATGGTCTATAACGTGTCGGACGCAATTACTATCCTTGGTAGGAGCAATAGTAAAGCTCACCCTTATAATTTTTCGATCTGGCACAAGGTCTTGTCTTTGACCATGCTATGCAACCACCGTTCTTACGGTTGACACCCGATTTGGTTCAGGTGAACTAATGAATTCCAGGTGAATTCCTAGGATTTTACGTTCAATGGTAATGAACGCATTGAAAATAGGGTTTTCAGAAAACAAATCGGTTTGTAATTTTGATCAAAATATTTTCTCGTTCAAGCTCGAGTTTAGATATCATTGAATTCCATGAGTTTGAATTCTCAATCTTTAAGGTCAATCTCTAGGATTGAGTAATATCAGGCTTAAAAGCTGATTTTTGATCTTTTAAGGAGATTATCCTTTCTGGGGATCTGATTTATTAGTCTTATCCAGCTAATTTGCATGGTGCCCCCCCATTTTACGAGATAAATCCTTCTCATGATTAGGATAAATCTGACCACTTGGCGACCCCGTTTAATGCTGAGGTCCGTGGATTTCCTGCTGATTTTAGTGATGACTTTTCTAGATTTTTCGTCAATCTACAGCTGGTCTGGACGACAACTTCTTGACCTAAATCAAGAAGCGCGTTTCTTTTTTCGGAAGACTTTACTTCCTTTTGATGATGGAATTGATTCATCGTGTAGATCCATCTTTCTTAGAGTAAATCAGGTAAAACTTTTTAGTTTTGTCCAAAGTAAAAGTATTTTCAGTTATTTGTACAAAAATATGTGGCATATGTTTAAGATAACTTGGTAATTTTTCCCACACTTGGCTTTTATTTTCCTTTTTTATCGTCCTCTATTCCATTTTAAATGAACTTTAACATTTTGGTTTGTTTCTCAATTTATGTCCTTTTCGAGGTAACAATAATTTCGGTGTTATAACCTAGTTTTATCGTTCATAAATATGTATAAACATGATTTTGAGTTCATTTAATTGAAAATTTTGTAAAATTTTACTAGAATTGGGTAGTCAGTATATAAGACTAGGGTTGTTCTTTATTATCAGAGAGCACTAGATTCTAATACAACTACTGCTTTACTAGTATTTTTAATGGTAACCTAGTGTTTAAAGTAAAAATTTTAAAATCCGAAAGAATTTAACCCCTTCCCACACTTAAGATCTTGCAATGCCCTCATTTGCAAGAAATCAGTAACAATTTAAATTATTGAGGGTGATTTGTGTGAAAATGATTAAATTTTTACCAAAGTTTCCAAATATATTGGCGTTTGTTTGCTGAATGATAAATGGTGCACATCATTTGTTCATTCCTTCTTGTTGTTATTTCACATATATTTTGCATCTTGTCGTCAAAATTAGTTGCTTTTGCTGAACTTAATGCCAGTCTTTGAAAATGCGTTGTTTTACCCTGTTGTGTACATAAGATAAACTAAAAACATATATACATATTTTTGAAGTTTGGTATATTACCCCACATTCAAAAATTATTAAAATCTAGGAATAAAAGTTAGAAAATTATAAAAACTATTACAATATTAACATAAGTATTAAATGTATCAATATTACAAATTACAAAATAAATAAAACTAAGTAGACTAGGGATGATACTGGTACCAATAGGGGTTCCAGGCATAACCATAGGTGCTATAGAATGCTTCGGCAGGGTTATACGTAGGATACGGTGGTTGCATCTCTATAGACCAGGGAGGGAAGATGGGTTTTGGTGTAGGAATATAGTTTCTACCTATATGTTGGCAATGAGCTATGATTTGGTTCTGATGAACTTGCCAATCTTCAAATGCTCTCTGTCTAGCATTTTCGTACTCCTGTGAAGCTATAAACCTTTGCATTTCTTGCATTTCATTTCCCCCTCCTACATTACCTTGCTGTTGGTTTCTCTCAACCTGTGGATGTCTACCATGGTATTGTACTGCGGCGTTATTTCGCCTCTTCAAAACTTTCGCACCATGGTATACATTTAAACCTATAGTATCGCGGGGTTCTGGTTCTTCTACTAATAATCCCCCCCGACTTATATCCACACCGAGATATTCACCAATCAAAGTAATAAAAATACCACCTCCTATTATGCTATGCGGTCGCATCCCCCTAACCATAGCTGATAAATAATAACCCACACAATAAGGTATACTTACAGCGCTTTGTGGGTCTCGAATACACATATGGTAAAACAAATCCTGTTCATTTACCTTTTCCTTGTTCTTACCCCTTTGTGTAATCGAATTAGCTAAAAACCTATGAATCACTCTTAATTCGGCTCTATCTATATCCAAATAAGAGTAATTTCCCCCTTTGAAACGGTGATGGCTTGTCATTTGACTCCACACACCGTGTGTATCAAAATTTTTATCTATCTTTCTACCGTTTAGTATCAACCCTCTACAATCGGCAGATGCTAACTCCTCAGGCGTATATATACGTAAAGCCTGAGCCATGTCTAGTAAAGACATGTGGCGCATCGAACCTCCTAACAAAAATCTAATAAATGATCGGTCGGTTAAACTAGCTACCCGATCATTTAATTCTATACTACATAACAATTCTTCACACCATACTTTATATACAGGTGTACGCATGGTGAATAAACGTACCCAGTCATTAAAAGTAGAATTACCATACCTCTGTACAAGTAATTCCCTAATTGGCCCGGCCAATTCTACAGCTTCTAAGGGTCCCCATTCTATGACTCTCGGTACCTCAACAACCTTAGAATGAAGAGTATGCAAACCCCTTTGGTATTTTGGATAATCTATCCAAAGTCTGTCAAATCTCAGGTTCGGGTGCAACTCTTCCAAGTGCATATCAGAAAAGGTCATGACTGGATGAGGTATATCCTGCTTGTAGTAGTTATCCACCTCCTGTTGTTCCGCATTCTCAGCAGGAGCATTGCGAGCTTGGGATGAAGATTCACCCCTTTCAGTCTGCAAAACACATCAAACACAATTTTTGTGCATCCAAATATGCATTAGTGTCAGCAAAATCATCAATCAAAATAATTACAATGACATGATCAATTTATATCAAACTTAAGCTCATTTTCACATTTTTATCAAATCTACACTTTTTCAAATAAGCATATACGAAAATGTTCGCCAAGTTCATAAGCATTTAACTCAAATAACATGTCAAAATAATCGTTACTAGTAATTAAACAAGTTTCAGTTGGCATTATCTCTCAAAAATCAAGTTCATGAATTTTAGACATGAAAAAGTCCACTTTAATTTTCAAAATCATGTTTAGGCTCAAAGTTTGGATCATTTAACTACCTAGACATGTTACACTACTTAATTTAGCAACAATTTAAGACAAAAATCGGCCATAACCTGTTTATATCAAAAAGCCCCAAATTTGCTCAAGAACACAAACCCTAGATTACTCAAAATTTGAAGTTTAAGGCTTCTAATCATGTTAAATATCATCAATTTAGGTTATACAAGCATAATACATAAACAATTTAAGCCTAATTACACTAAAAAGCATCAAAATCAAATTGGGGAAAAAATTGCTCAAGAACACAAATTTCGGATTAAATGGTGTTTAGGTGTAGAAATTTACCATTTTTCTTGAGTAATTCCTTGATAGCATCCTTCTCAACATGATTTTAGTAAAAGATTTGATGATTAACGGTTAAAAATTGTGATTTTGGGGGTGTTTTTGGTGTATTTTCGCGCAGTATTTCGGGTTTATTTTGCAGGTTTGGTTTTGTGGTGTGTGGACTGATTAATTCGATCAGTTTATATATTTTTTTCTGGATTTCGGTCCTCCCGCGACTCGCGGGGATTAAACCTCCAAACTCCGCGAGTCGCGGAAGTTTGGTATATATTATTTATATATATATATTATTTATATATATATATATATATATATATATATATATATATATATATATATATATATATATATATCTTATACTAATTAGAACATTTAAGTAATTAATTTTAAAATTTTGTTTCCCTTGTTATTTAGGACGAGGTCGTTTCGGATCGATGTCCTAGTCCGTCCCTCGACAAAATTTTAAAATTTGTCTTTTTGTAGCTATTGTTTTAAAAGCTAAGATTTTTGGTTTTTTTTTTTTTTAATGTTTTTGGCATACTTTAATTCAATAAGATTAAAAATAATGATAATAAAAGTTCTCGTCCCTCCCTTGGGTAAAGCAATTTTGGTTCAACGACCTAGTCTTCAACTTACGACGAATTTTAAAAATCATATTTTTAACTTAATGAGATAAAGTAAATTTTTGTTTTTAAATTCACACAATTTAAATATAAAATTCAAAATTAATATTAAAAATTCACACCAAACTTAAAATTTGAAATGCATAAAATTAAAAATTCATTTTTTTTTAAAAAAAAATTAAAAATTAACACTAAACTTAATTTAAAAATTCATATTATAAATTTACACCAAACTTATATTAATTTTTCAAATATTTACAATTTTAAAAATATTGTTTTTACAAAGTTTACAATATTAATTTAAGATTTAAATATTAACATGGTAAAAATAAAATTAAAAATCTTTTTGACTTTTTATCCCACTTTAATCAATCAAATATTATCAAAAATATGCGCCCCTCTTTTCGGTAAAGTAATTTCGGTTCCAAAACCTAATTTAACTCATGACGAATTTTTGAAATATTTTGGGTTGATTGATTAAAGATATTTATACCTTAAGAATAAACGTTAAATTTCGCAGTGATGTAATAAATTTTTGTATGATATCAATAATTTCGGTCGCCAAACCTAATTTTATTCAATACCAATTTAATACTTTATAGCGAACAAATTAGCGTTTATTATCAAAAGGTTAAAAATAAAAAAAATAAAATATAAAAACTGTACAGACTTACCTGTGAAATAGATTTCTTAGTTATATGATCTATCCCATTCATAAGATAGTCGGTTTAATTGGTTTTCCATAGCTACATAGGCGTAACCTCGAGCATTCAGTGTCTTTTCTTCTAAACATACGAACGGTCCGTCTCTGCATAAAGTAACAAATTCGGTATTTGAATAGGTTTGATTATTTGAACATTTACCTCCATGTAACCATTTTCCGCATTTGTGACATCTTTCTAGGTGTCGTGCTCTTCTTTTCGCTGCGGATTTTGATTTTCCTTTACCAAATTGTAACTTATTATCTTCGCATCTGGATTCTTTTCTAACTCCGTCCATTCTTTCTCTGATTACTGATACTATTTCACTTGGAAGTGTGTCATTATTACGTTTAGTGATCAAAGCGTGTAGCATTAGACCATGGTTTAGTTCACAGGCAGTCTTCATTTCCTAAAAAAAAGAAAAATTCAGAATGGGGGGAGAAGACTAGTTCTTTAGGGTCTGCTAGGGAAAGACCATTCGGGTTCCATTTTCGAGAACTACACGAAAACAGACAATCTAACTCTAACAGAAATACATATTATCCTTTAAAGACTTGATTCTCCCCACACTTAGTTAGCTGTGGTGTCGAAATTGTGATTAACTTCGTTGTCGACTTCCATCGGACCATGTATGTAATGTTTAACTCTGTGACCATTAACATTAAATTCAATCCCATTTGAATTTATTAATTCTATCGTTCCGTATGGGAAAACTCTTTTGACTATGAATGGTCCAGACCATCTTGATTTCAATTTTCCAGGAAATAGCTTGAATCGTGAATTGAAAAGAAGAACTCTGTCTCCTTCTTTAAATTCTTTTGAACTTCTGATTCTTTTATCATGCCATTTCTTCGTTCTTTATTTATCGATTAACGAATTTTCGTATGCTTCATGTCTTAATTCTTCTAATTCGTTTAGTTGACTTAATCGTAGACGTCCGGCTTCATGTAAATCAAGATTACATGTCTTCAAAGCCCAAAATGCTTTGTGTTCAATTTCTACTGGAAGATGACATGCTTTTCCATAAACAAGTTTAAAAGGTGTAGTTCCAATTGGAGTTTTGTAGGCTGTTCTAAAAGCCCAGAGTGCATCCTCCAATTTAATGGACCATTCCTTCGGATTTGATCCTACGATTTTCTCTAGAATACGTTTTAAAGCTCGGTTGGTATTTTCAACTTGTCCACTTGTTTGTGGATGATATGCGGTGGAGATTTTATGAGTTACTCCATATCTTTTAAGAACTTTCTCAAGTTGATTATTACAGAAATGAGTACCCCGATCACTTATTAAAGCTTTCGGTGTTCCAAACCTTGCAAAAAGACGTTTTAAAAAATTGACTACAACTCGTGCATCGTTAGTTGTGAGAGCTTGTGCTTCCGCCCATTTAGATACATAATCAATGTCTACGAGTATATATAGATTATTATGAGATTTTGGAAATGGACCCATAAAGTCAATACCCCAAATGTCAAATACTTCACATACTTGGATGACATTTTGTGGCATTTCATCACGTTGACTTATTTTTCCGGCCCTTTGACAAGCATCACAGGATTTGCAAAGAAGATATGCGTCTTTGTAAATTGTAGGCCAATAGAATCCAGCATCATAAACTTTTCTTGATGTTAGTTGAGGCCTATAATGCCCTCCTGTTGGTCCTGTGTGACAATGGTTTAAAATTTTACTAGCTTCATCTCCGAATACACATCGGCGTATTATTCCATCGGGACAACTTTTAAACAGATGTGGATCTTCCCAAAAATAGTGTTTTATATCACTGAAGAATTTCTTTCGTCTTTGGTATGATAATCCTTTTTCAAGGAATCCACATACTAAATAGTTTGCATAGTCTGCAAACCATGGGATTTCATTATAATCTATCTTCAATAGATATTCATCAGGAAAGTTGTCTTGTATGGCCGATTCATTTAGAACTTCTAATTCGGGATTTTCAAGACGAGAAAGGTGATCAGCGGCGAGATTTTCTGCTCCTCTTTTATCTCGGATTTCAATATCAAACTCTTGTAAGAGTAAGATCCAACGGATTAGTGTTGGTTTAGCATCTTGTTTTGAAAATAGGTATCTAAGAGCAGAATGGTCGGTATAGACCACCGTTTTTGCTAGAACGAGATATGATCGAAATTTGTCAAAAGCAAAGACAATAGCAAGGAGTTCTTTTTCAGTAGTTGTATAGTTCATTTGTGCTCCTTGTAATGTCTTACTAGCATAATATATAGGTTGAAATCGTTTTTCAATCCTTTGTCCTAAAACGGCTCCCATTGCAAAATCACTTGCATCGCACATTAGTTCAAATGGTAGATTCCAATTTGGTGTTATCATGATCGGCGCATTAGTGAGTTTTTCTTTAAGAATATTAAAAGATTTGATACACTCATCTGAAAAGATGAATGGAGCATCCTTTTCTAGGAGTTTATTCATAGGAGTGGCAATTTTAGAAAAATCTTTTATGAAACGTCGGTAAAAACCGGCATGCCCTAGAAAACTCCTAACTCCTCTAACATTGGTGGGATATGGAAGTTTAGCAATTACATCTACTTTAGCTCTATCCACTTCAATTCCTTCTTTTAAAATTTTATGTCCAAGAACGATGCCTTCTTTAACCATGAAATGGCATTTCTCCCAATTAAGTACTAGATTTAATTGTTCGCATCTAATAAGCATTCGTTCAAGATTAACTAGACATGATTCAAATGTATCACCGAAGACTGAAAAGTCATCCATGAATACTTCCATGCATTCTTCTATCATGTCGTGAAAAATTGCCATCATACACCTTTGAAAGGTTGCAGGGGCGTTGCAAAGTCCAAATGGCATGCGTTTGTAAGCAAAAGTTCCATAAGGGCACGTGAATGTGGTTTTCTCTTGATCTTCGGGTGCTATTGGAATTTGAAAATATCCGGAAAATCCATCTAGAAAACAATAGTAACTATTTCCGGCTAATCTTTCCAACATTTGATCTATGAAAGGTAAGGGAAAGTGATCTTTTCTGGTGGCGTCATTTAATTTTCTATAATCAATACATACACGCCATCCTGTTACAGTTCTAGTAGGAATAAGCTCATTTTTCTCATTTGTAATGACAGTCATGCCACCCTTCTTAGGAACGCATTGAACTGGGCTTACCCACGGACTATCAGAAATTGGATAAATTAAACCTGCGTCTAGCAGTTTAATAATCTCTTTCTTAAATACATCTTGCATATTAGGATTTAGTCTTCGTTGGCGTTGCACATACGTTTTATGACCTTCTTCCATAAGGATTTTATATGTGCAATACGAAGGACTTATTCCTTTAATATCATGAATCTTCCATGCAATGGCTGGTTTATGAGCTTTCAACACAGAAATGAGTTGTGATTTCTCATTTTTAGTAAGAGAAGACGATATTATTACAGGTAATTCAGATTCACCATGTAAATAAGCGTATTCCAAATGGTTTGGAAGTGGCTTTAACTCTAATTTCGGAGGTTCTTCTATCGATGATTTATATCGATATCTGTCTTCTTCTTTTAGCATTTGAATTTCTACTGTTGTTGGTTCATATCCATTAGCTATAAGTGTAGCTAACATTTCAGCTTCATCAATTGGTTCATTACCTTCTCCTAAAGAACATTCTCCTGTTCCTTGTAATTCTGGAAATTCTTCTAATAATTCTGCATGTGCATCTATAGTTTGAATATAATAACATGTATCATCTGCAGATTGTGGTTGTTGCATTGCTCTATCAACTGAAAAGGTAACACTCTCATCCTCTATACTTAGGGTCAGTTTCTTACCGAACACGTCTATCATTGCTTTAGCCGTGTTTAAGAATGGTCTTCCTAATATGAGAGGAACTTGAGAATCTTCTTCCATGTCCAAAACAACAAAATCTACTGGAAATACTAAAGTACCAACTTTAACTAGCATGTTCTCCATTATCCCTCTAGGATATTTTATTGATCTATCGGCTAGTTGTATGCTTATTCTGGTTGGTTTCAAATCTCCAAGGTCTAGTTTAGCGTATTGTGAATACGGCATTAAATTTATACTAGCACCTAAGTCTGCCAATGCTTCTATTGAACTAAGACTACCCAGAAAACATGGAATTGTGAAACTTCCTGGATCAGATAGTGTTTCTGGTATCTTATTCAACAGCACTGCTGAACAATTAGCATTCATAGTAACAGCCGAGAGTTCTTCCATTTTCTTTCTATTTGAGATTAGATCTTTCAAGAATTTAGCATATCTAGGCATTCCTGAAATTACATCAATGAAAGGAAGATTTACATTTATCTGTTTAAACATATCCAAGAATTTGGATTGCTCGGCTTCAAGTTTCTCTTTCTTCATTTTACTCGGGTAAGGAAGTGGTGGTTGGTATGGTTTAACATAAGGTTTATCCTTAGCTGTGTTATCTTCATTAACCTTTTCAACTACCGGTTCTTTTTCCTTATCTTGATCAGGTTGTGGTTCTTGTGGAGTAGGAATAGCTTCATCAGAAGTTACAGGTATTTCAGGTGGTTTAAGTGTTGTACCACTTCTTGTGGTAATGGCTTTAGCTGTTTCATTCCGGGGGTTAGCGTTTGTATCACTAGGTAGACTTCCCGGTTTTCTTTCACCTATTAACCTTGCTAGGTTACTTACTTCTTGTTCCAGATTTTGAATAGAAGCTTGTTGATTTCTAAATGCTTGAGCATTTTGTTCATTGGTTTGTTTTTGAGATGTGAAAAACTGTGTTTGAGTTTCAACTAGCTTCGTCATCATATCTTCTAAATTTGGCTTTTTATCATCGGTTTGTTGTGGTGGTTTATTCTGAAAATTAGGTCTTTGCTGGTTGTAAGTATTATTGGATACTTGTTGATTGCTAGGACCTTGTTGGTTGTTGTATGGAATATTTCTGTTATAATTCTGGTTTTGATTGTAAATCGGTCTTGGCGGTTGATAATTATTCTGATAATTATTTCCAGGCCTTTGGTTTATGTATGAAATATTCTCTCTTTGTTCCATTGTTAATTCAATACTGAGACAATCTTTTGTCAAATGTGGTCCTCCACACTGCTCACAACTAATTCGTATTGAGTGAATATCCTTAGTCATCTTTTCCATTCGTCTCTCGACAGCATCTATCTTTGCGAAAATGAAATCTAAGTCATGGCTAGAATCGGCTCTAGCTGCTTTAGATGATCTAACGATATCTTTTTCTTGGTGCCACTCATGTGAGTGGGAAGCAGTGTTATCAATAATTTTGTAAGCATCAGTTTCGGTTTTCTTCATAATAGAACCACCAGCTGCTATATCTATGTCTTTCCTTGTAGTGATGTCGCATCCTTGGTAGAATATTTGTACTATTTGACAAGGGTCTAAACCATGTTGCGGACATCCTCTTAATAACTTTCCATATCTAGTCCACGCCTCATATAGAGTTTCATTTGGCTTCTGTGTAAACGTAACAATTTCTGCTTGAAGTTTTACGGCTTTAGATGCAGGAAAGAATTGTTTAAGAAATTTTTCAACTAAAACATCCCATGTATCAATCGCCCCTTCAAGTAACGATTCCAACCAATCTTTGGCTTCTCCCTTTAAAGTCCAGGGAAATACATGATATATATCTGTTCATCCTCCACTTCTCGGATTTTAAATAGTGTGCAGATCCTATTAAAGGTACGTAGATGTTCATTTGGATCTTCCTTCGGTGCACCACTAAATTGGCATTGATTAGTCACCATGTGTAGAATTTGTCCTTTGATTTCATAATCTGGCGCATTAATGTCTGGATGAGTAATTGCGTGACCTTGGCCAGTGCGTTTAGCTCTCATTCGGTCTTCCATACTTAAAGGTTCCAGATTCTCCATAATTGAATTTGTTGAATCGGAATCACTAGAGGATTCTGATTTAATGGTTCGTTCCTCAACAATCTCTGTTTGAATGATTGGTGGTTCCGGAAGAAAGTTTAGTGGTTCAGGATCTATGAATCGTTCCTGAATATTCTCCGGATTCTCAATTGTGAGGTCGGGTTCAAAAAATGGATTATCGGAAATTTGAACTGGAGTACTTGGTCGACTGGATGACGATTCTAAAGAAAAATCAACGGCAGTAATATTTGCTAAATGTCTTGATCTAGTTACAGGTGGTGAACGTACAAAAGGTGGTGAACGTCTTGCTCGGTGCATTCACTGAATATCCTATTAGTTTTAAAAAGGAAAGAAAAATTATAATAAGTTATCCAATCAATAGACTTTTCTGATTTTGCCCACGTTTCGAATAGCCAAAAGATGCAGCAGAGGGGCAGGATTCGTTTGGTCTCAATATAATTGAGGACTGTTTGGCTCCAATAACCCGGTCCACGTACAAAAAAACTATTACTACGAACCAGAAAATTTTGATGTCTATCAATTTAACCACTTAAAATAAATTTTCGTAATTTTAATAAATTTAGATAAGAAGTAGATTAAAAATCTATGTCCTAAAACTAGAATAGCGAGAAATAAGAAAGAAAAAGAGTTCGTCGAAAAAGGTCGGAAAAGAAAAATGGTTGAAAAATAAAAGGTGACGGAAAAATAAAAGAAACTTATAAAACTTAAAAATACTTGACTAACCTAACCTTATTACTACAACTAACTTAAAATTATAATCGCAAATTGAGATTACTAATTGGAATGATAATTGATACATAGTAAAAGGTGTCTAAAAATATTAAAGCTTACAGGAAAAACTAAATCCCAAATGGAAATAACTTAAAAAGAAACTAAAACTTAAAAAGGCGTCGCAAAATTCTAAAGCACCTAAATCTTAGTCTAAAGAAAAAGCACTTAAGGAATTCTACGGCAAAGCCTAAAAATCTAGAAGTAAAAATAACTATGGCAAAAACTAAGTTTAAAACTAAATATGAGCTAAAAATACAAATTTTACGTTAAAACGATTGAAAATGGACAAAATATAAAAATATACAAAAAGTTGTAAAAAGTACAATTTTTATAAAAATATTATTTTTATATTATTTTATAAAAGTATTAATTTAAATATATAAATAAAACTAATTAAAACTTAATATAACTAAATGATTAAAATTAAATATTAATTTAATTAAAAACCTAAATCTTAATTAATTAATTAATAATAATATTTATTACTCCGTATTAATTGCAGTTAGGGTTTCTGGCAGGCGTGTCAGAAAAAGCTCCGCGAGTCGCGATATTTTAAACAGCAAACCCCGCGAGTCGCGGGGTTCCAGAATTCAGCTGACAGGTTTAAATATTCGACGCGTTTTTCTTTTTTATTTTTTTTATTTTTTATTTTCTGTTTTAAATTTTTCTGTTTTATAATCTAAAATTTATATATAATAAAAACTTATATTTAAAAACTAAAATAAAAATAGAATTACTTTATAATTTTATAAATAAAAATCGTAAAACTAGATTTATATATATTTTTTATTTTTTTTTGGTTTTTATATTTATAAAATAAATTAAATAAAACTTATATTTTTACAAACTAAAGAAACTTTATAAAACTTAAATATTTATCAAACTCCTAAAAATATTTATATTTTTCTTTTTCTTTTTATATTTTCGAATAATTAAAACGTATTTTTACAAAAATGAATTTTAATAAAAGTTAACTAAAATTTTTTTTTTTTATATTAGCGTTGCGCTTCCGGCTTTTAAGAGATTCCCCGGCAGCGGCGCCAAAAACTTGATGTCGTGCGAGGTATATAGAAAATAGCTATTAATTTTTACAAGGAAATACTATTAAATACGATATAATTTTACACAAGATATTTATTTATTTATAGAATGGATATACTTAAACCTTGCTACAACACTTATAGGCAGTGTACCTAATCGTACAGTAGTGTAGTTTTTAGTAAGTCCGGTTCGTTCCACAGGGAATCTTTTTTAAACAAAGCTTAACGCTATATTAGTTTACTTTTATAAAAATACAAATATATATATATATATATATATAAGTAATATTATTATTATAAAGGGGGGTTTTTACCGTTTAATGACCGGTTTGTCGATTTTAAAACTTTAGTCACAGTTAAAACCAAATGTAAAATATTAAAAATAAATACAAGACTTAAATTAAAGCGTAAAGTAAATAACGATAATGAAATTGCGAATAATAAAAGTGCGATAAAATAAACTTGCGATAATTAAAAAGTACGATAATTAAAAGTGCAATAAAATAACAATAAAAATGCGATAATTAGAAGTGCAATTAAATATAAAATAAAGGAAATTAAATATAAAATAAAAGAATTATGCTTATTTAAACTTCCGTAATCATGATGGTTGACGTGTTGATTTTAGTTTTATGCCCATGGGTTAATTGTCCTTTGTCCTGGATTATTTAATATGTCCGTCTGGTTTTTGTCCATAACAGTCCATCAGTCATAAATATAAAGTGCGAGTGTCCTCGTCAAATTAATCTTATACCCGAAGTTAAATATTCCAACTAATTGGGGACTTAAACTGTAACAAGATTTTAATACTTTGTTTAATAATTACACCAGGATGTCGACTGAGTGTAATCCAAGGTTTTAATATTTTGTTATCAATTATACCAAGTGTCCTTGTACATAATTTCAGCCCTGTTTTAATTATTCTAGTGGCTATTAATCCATTCTCGTGTCCGGTTAAATGAATGATTATTCGTACATATAAATACCCCGCCCATCGTGTCCGATCGAGTGTATATGGTAATTTATAGGGACGCCCAATTGTAAATCTTTATATTAACATTAACAAACTATCATTTAGTTAAACAAATATAAAGCCCATTAATAGCCCATAGTCTAATTTCCACAAGTGTCGTTCTTTTGTCCAAACTCCAATTATGGTACAAAGCCCAATTACCCAATTTTAGTAATTAGCCCAACATCATGATTACTTCGGATTAAATAGGCATAATAATAACTTAGCTACGAGACATTAAATTAAAAAGGTTGAACATAACTTACAATGATTAAAAATAGCGTAGCGTTACACGGACAGAATTTTGACTTACACCCTTACAATATTCGCTAACATACCCTTATTATTAGAATTATAATTAAAATTAAAATTAAAATTAAAATATAAATATAAATATTTACGTAGTATTATGAGAGAAGAAGAAAAAGATGATTAAAAATGCTCAGAATTCGGTTGCTTTTATAGGGACTTTCAAAACTTGGGGCTCCGCGACTCGCGGCATTTTTGGCCTTCAAACTCCGCGAGTCGCGGAGATTGAAATTACAGCTCAGTCCAGTTTGGAGTCTTTCTTGCCGACGGTTTTTATTATTTATTGTAATATATAAATAATTATAAGAATTATTTAAATATTATATTATATTTATGTGCATAGTTGACTTGTAATTTTTAGTCCGTTGCGTCGAGCGTTGAGAGTTGACTCTGGTCCCGGTTCCGGATTTTCGAACGTCCTTGCGTACAATTTAATATCTTGTACTTTGCGTTTTGAATCTTGTACTCTTGTAATTTCGAGACGTTTCTTATCAATAATTGGAACCTCTTTGATTGTATTTTGTACTTTTGAACTTTTTGGTCGTTTGCGTCTTCAATTCGTCGAATCTGTCTTTTGTCTTCACCTTTTATTATTTAAACGAATATCACTTGTAAATAGAACAATTGCAACTAAAAGCTTGTCTTTCTTGAGGAATAATGCTATGAAATATATGTTCATTTTTAGCATTATCAGTACTTCACTTTGTCCTCTTCAGTACACTTACTTATGGCAAACACCGATTCGACCTTCTCGGTCCACCATTTCAATCCGATCGGTCCTTCAGTTCCATCAAATTCTAAAGGTTTGCAGGCAGTGAATTCTTTGTAGGTGCATCCTACAAGATTTCATGTACTGGTAGATCTAAGGTTATTGTTGGTATGTAGCGCAGCCTATACTGCGGCTATGTTTGAAGCTAGAAAAGTATGGAATTCCTCTTCATTCATATTCACGGTGTGTCGAGTAGTCAGTGCCATTTCCTTCAAAATAGTCAAATGGAACAAGTTAATCATACAGAATATTAAGAGTAGTTAATAGTATTTCGTAGCATAATATGAACTCATTTATAAAAGCTTTTTCTTAATATTAGCGTTTTATAAGTTTAAATTCGGGTAGTACCTACCCGTTAAGTTCATACTTAGTAGCTAATATACAATTCAACTACTACAATTCTATATGAAAAACTGATTATAATAATATTTCGCGTTCAAACTTTTATACAATATTTTACAAACTTACAATACCTCTTATTTTACATAAAGCATGAAATATAGCACACAATAACTTTGATACAAGATAGTTGTGAAGATAATTCTAGCTAGTACCCAAGTCGTTCAGCAAAGGCAATAAAGACACGTAATTCATACGTCCAGAAACAAGTCATGCATTCTGGTTTTACCAGGACTACTTCCCATCCTTGCTCTTGTGGAACATAACCGTTATGGCCGTTGATAAGACAGCGTGTTGTAACATCGTCAAAGGGACGAGGGTTACGTAATGTCCAACAGTCCCGTAACAATCTAAAAACCTCATTTCTTACCCCAATTACCGACTCCGTTACTTGTGGGAACGTTTTGTTTAATAGTTGTAGCCCGATGTTCTTGTTCTCACTTTGGTGAGAAGCGAACATTACTAACCCGTAAGCATAGCATGCTTCTTTATGTTGCATGTTAGCCGCTTTTTCTAAATCATGAAGTCCTATATTCGGATACATTGAGTCAAAATAATTTCTTAACCCGTTGCGTAAAATAGCATTTGGGTTCCCCGCAATATATGCGTCAAAGTAAACACATCGTAAATTATGGGTTTCCCAATGTGATATCCCCCATCTTTCAAATGAAAGTCTCTTATAAACCAAGACATTCTTGGAACGTTCTTCGAATGTCTTACAAACTGATTTCGCCTTAAATAGTTGTGCCGAGGAATTCTGACCGACTCTAGACAAGATTTCATCAATCATGTCTCCGGGTAGGTCTCTTAAAATATTGGGTTGTCTATCCATTTTGTGTTTTTAAACTGTAAAATAGGCAAGAGTTAGATTCATAAAAAAATTACTTATTAATACAAGCAATTTTTACATATATCATAAAGCATAAGCACACTATATTACATATATTACACCACACGAATACAACTATCTTATTCCGACTCGCTCGTTTCTTCTTCTTCGGTTTTGGTTCGTTTTGCCAAGTTTCTAGGGATATATGATGTTCCCCTAATACGAGCCGTCGTTTTCCACATTGGTTTAGAAAAACCTGGTGGTTTAGAGGTTCCCGGGTCATTGTTACAACTTAAGGGCTTCGGGGGTTGACGATACATATAAAGTTCATCGGGGTTGGAATTAGATTTCTCTATTTTTATGCCCTTTCCCTTATTATTATCTTTTGCCTTTTTAAATTCAGTTGGGGTAATTTCTATAACATCATCGAAATTCTCGTCGGAATCCGATTCATCGGAGAATTGGTAATCCTCCCAATATTTTGCTTCCTTGGCGGAAACACCATTGACCATAATTAACCTTGGTCGGTTGGTTGAGGATTTTCTTTTACTTAACCGTTTTATTATTTCCCCAATCGGTTCTATTTCCTCCTCCGGTTCCTCCTCCGGTTCTAATTCTTCTTCCGGTTCTGACTCTTCTTCTGGTTCCTCTTCGGGAACTTGTGAATCAGTCCACGAATCATTCCAATTTACATTTGACTCTTCATTATTATTAGGTGAGTCAATGGGACTTGTTCTAGAGGTAGACATCTATCACATAATATCAAACGCGTTAAGAGATTAATATATCACATAATATTCACATGTTAAAAATATATAGTTTCCAACAAAATTTGTTAAGCAATCATTTTTCAAGTAAACACGGTCGAAGTCCAGACTCACTAATGCATCTTAACAAACTCGATAAGACACACTAATGCAAAATTCCGGTTCTCTAAGACCAATGCTCGGATACCAACTGAAATGTCCCGTTCTTATTGAAATGTCCCGTTCTTATTGATTAAAAACGTTCCATATTAATTGATTTCGTTACGAGGTTTTGACCTCTATATGAGACGTTTTTCAAAGACTGCATTCATTTTTAAAACAAACCATAACCTTTATTTCATAAATAAAGGTTTAAAAAGCTTTACGTAGATTATCAAATAATGATAATCTAAAATATCCTGTTTACACACGACCATTACATAATGGTTTACAATACAAATATGTTACATCGAAATCAGTTTCTTGAATGCAGTTTTTACACAATATCATACAAACATGGACTCCAAATCTTGTCCTTATTTTAGTATGCAACAGCGGAAGCTCTTAATATTCGCCTGAGAATAAATATGCTTTAAACGTCAACAAAAATGTTGGTGAGTTATAGGTTTAACCTATATATATTAAATCGTAACAATAGACCACAAGATTTCATATTTCAATACACATCCCATACATAGAGATAAAAATCATTCATATGGTGAACACCTGGTAACCGACATTAACAAGATGCATATATAAGAATATCCCCATCATTCCGGGACACCCTTCGGATATGATATAAATTTCGAAGTACTAAAGCATCCGGTACTTTGGATGGGGTTTGTTAGGCCCAATAGATCTATCTTTAGGATTCGCGTCAATTAGGGTGTCTGTTCCCTAATTCTTAGATTACCAGACTTAATAAAAAGGGGCATATTCGATTTCGATAATTCAACCATAGAATGTAGTTTCACGTACTTGTGTCTATTTTGTAAATCATTTATAAAACCTGCATGTATTCTCATCCCAAAAATATTAGATTTTAAAAGTGGGACTATAACTCACTTTCACAGATTTTTACTTCGTCGGGAAGTAAGACTTGGCCACTGGTTGATTCACGAACCTATAACAATATATACATATATATCAAAGTATGTTCAAAATATATTTACAACACTTTTAATATATTTTGATGTTTTAAGTTTATTAAGTCAGCTGTCCTCGTTAGTAACCTACAACTAGTTGTCCACAGTTAGATGTACAGAAATAAATCGATAAATATTATCTTGAATCAATCCACGACCCAGTGTATACGTATCTCAGTATTGATCACAACTCAAACTATATATATTTTGGAATCAACCTCAACCCTGTATAGCTAACTCCAACATTCACATATAGAGTGTCTATGGTTGTTCCGAAATATATATAGATGTGTCGACATGATAGGTCGAAACATTGTATACGTGTCTATGGTATCTCAAGATTACATAATATACAATACAAGTTGATTAAGTTATGGTTGGAATAGATTTGTTACCAATTTTCACGTAGCTAAAATGAGAAAAATTATCCAATCTTGTTTTACCCATAACTTCTTCATTTTAAATCCGTTTTGAGTGAATCAAATTGCTATGGTTTCATATTGAACTCTATTTTATGAATCTAAACAGAAAAAGTATAGGTTTATAGACGGAAAAATAAGTTACAAGTCGTTTTTGTAAAGGTAGTCATTTCAGTCGAAAGAACGACGTCTAGATGACCATTTTAGAAAACATACTTCCACTTTGAGTTTAACCATAATTTTTGGATATAGTTTCATGTTCATAATAAAAATCATTTTCTCAGAATAACAACTTTTAAATAAAAGTTTATCATAGTTTTTAATTAACTAACCCAAAACAGCCCGCGGTGTTACTACGACGGCGTAAATCCGGTTTTACGGTGTTTTTCGTGTTTCCATGTTTTAAATCATTAAGTTAGCATATCATATAGATATATAACATGTGTTTAGTTGATTTTAAAAGTCAAGTTAGAAGGATTAACTTTTGTTTGCGAACAAGTTTAGAATTAACTAAACTATGTTCTAGTGATTACAAGTTTAAACCTTCGAATAAGATAGCTTTATATGTATGAATCGAATGATGTTATGAACATCATTACTACCTTAAGTTCCTTGGATAAACCTACTGGAAAAGAGAAAAATGGATCTAGCTTCAATGGATCCTTGGATGGCTCGAAGTTCTTGAAGCAGAATCATGACACGAAAACAAGTTCAAGTAAGATCATCACTTGAAATAAGATTGTTATAGTTATAGAAATTGAACCAAAGTTTGAATATGATTATTACCTTGTATTAGAATGATAACCTACTGTAAGAAACAAAGATTTCTTGAGGTTGGATGATCACCTTACAAGATTGGAAGTGAGCTAGCAAACTTGAAAGTATTCTTGATTTTATGAAACTAGAACTTTTGGAATTTATGAAGAACACTTAGAACTTGAAGATAGAACTTGAGAGAGATCAATTAGATGAAGAAAATTGAAGAATGAAAGTGTTTGTAGGTGTTTTTGTTCGTTGGTGTATGGATTAGATATAAAGGATATGTAATTTTGTTTTCATGTAAATAAGTCATGAATGATTACTCATATTTTTGTAATTTTATGAGATATTTCATACTAGTTGCCAAATGATGGTTCCCACATGTGTTAGGTGACTCACATGGGCTGCTAACAGCTGATCATTGGAGTGTATATACCAATAGTACATACATCTAAAAGCTGTGTATTGTACGAGTACGAATACGGGTGCATACGAGTAGAATTGTTGATGAAACTGAACGAGGATGTAATTGTAAGCATTTTTGTTAAGTAGAAGTATTTTGATAAGTGTATTGAAGTCTTTCAAAAGTGTATAAATACATATTAAAACACTACATGTATATACATTTTAACTGAGTCATTAAGTCATCGTTAGTCGTTACATGTAAGTGTTGTTTTGAAACCTTTAGGTTAACGATCTTGTTAAATGTTGTTAACCCAATGTTTATAATATCAAATGAGATTTTAAATTATTATATTATCATGATATTATCATGTATGAATATCTCTTAATATGATATATATACATTAAATGTCTTTACAACGATAATTGTTATATATATGTCTCGTTTAAAAATCATTAAGTTAGTAGTCTTGTTTTTACATATGTAGTTCATTGTTAATATACTTAATGATATGTTTACTTATCATAGTATCATGTTAACTATATATATATCCATATATATGTTATCATATAGTTTTTACAAGTTTTAACGTTCGTGAATCACCGGTCAACTTGGGTGGTCAATTGTCTATATGAAACATATTTCAATTAATCAAGTCTTAACAAGTTTGATTGCTTAACATGTTGGAAACATTTAATCATGTAAATATCAATCTCAATTAATATATATAAACATGGAAAAGTTCGGGTCACTACAGTACCTACCCGTTAAATAAATTTCGTCCCGAAATTTTAAGCTGTTGAAGGTGTTGACGAATCTTCTGGAAATAGATGCGGGTATTTCTTCTTCATCTGATCTTCACGCTCCCAGGTGAACTCGGGTCCTCTACGAGCATTCCATCGAACCTTAACAATTGATATCTTGTTTTGCTTAAGTCTTTTAACCTCACGATCCATTATTTCGACGGGTTCTTCGATGAATTGAAGTTTTTCGTTGATTTGGATTTCATCTAACAGAATAGTGAGATCTTCTTTAGCAAAACATTTCTTCAAATTCGAGACGTGGAAAGTGTTATGTACAGCCACGATTTGTTGAGGTAACTCTAGTCGGTAAGCTACTGGTCCGACACGATCAATAATCTTGAATGGTCCAATATACCTTGGACTTAATTTCCCTCGTTTACCAAATCGAACAACGCCTTTCCAAGGTGCAACTTTAAGCATGACCATCTCTCCAATTTCAAATTCTATATCTTTTCTTTTAATAACAGCGTAGCTCTTTTGTCGACTTTGGGCGGTTTTCAACCGTTGTTGAATTTGGATGATCTTCTCGGTAGTTTCTTGTATAATCTCCGGACCCGTAATCTGTCTATCCCCCACTTCACTCCAACAAATCGGAGACCTGCACTTTCTACCATAAAGTGCTTCAAACGGCGCCATCTCAATGCTTGAATGGTAGCTGTTGTTGTAGGAAAATTCTGCTAACGGTAGATGTCGATCCCAACTGTTTCCGAAATCAATAACACATGCTCGTAGCATGTCTTCAAGCGTTTGTATCGTCCTTTCACTCTGCCCATCAGTTTTTGGATGATAGGCAGTACTCATGTCTAGACGAGTTCCTAATGCTTGCTGTAATGTCTGCCAGAATCTTGAAATAAATCTGCCATCCCTATCAGAGATAATAGAGATTGGTATTCCATGTCTGGAGACGAATTCCTTCAAATACAGTCGTGCTAACTTCTCCATCTTGTCATCTTCTCTTATTGGCAGGAAGTGTGCTGATTTGGTGAGACGATCAACTATTACCCAAATAGTATCAAAACCACTTGCAGTCCTTGGCAATTTAGTGATGAAATCCATGGTAATGTTTTCCCATTTCCATTCCAGGATTTCGGGTTGTTGAAGTAGACCTGATGGTTTCTGATGCTCAGCTTTGACCTTAGAACACGTCAAACATTCTCCTACGTATTTAGCAACATCGGCTTTCATACCCGGCCACCAAAAATGTTTCTTGAGATCCTTGTACATCTTCCCCGTTCCAGGATGTATTGAGTATCTGGTTTTATGAGCTTCTCTAAGTACCATTTCTATCATATCTCCAAATTTTAGTACCCAAATCCTTTCAGCCCTATACCGAGTTCCGTCTTCCCGAATATTAAGATGCTTCTCCGATCCTTTGGGTATTTCATCCTTTAAATTTCCCTCTTTTAAAACTCCTTGTTGCGCCTCCTTTATTTGAGTAGTAATGTTATTATGAATCATTATATTCATAGATTTTACTCGATTGGGTTCTCTGTCCTTCCTGCTCAAGGCATCGACTACCACATTTGCCTTCCCTGGGTGGTAACGAATCTCAAAGTCGTAATCATTCAATAATTCAATCCACCTACGCTGCCTCATATTCAGTTGTTTCTAATTAAATATGTGTTGAAGACTTTTGTGGTCGGTATATATAATACTTTTGACCCCATATAAGTAGTGCCTCCAAGTCTTTAATGCAAAAACAACCGCGCCTAATTCCAAATCATGCGTCGTATAATTTTGTTCGTGAATCTTCAATTGTCTAGACGCATAAGCAATCACCTTCGTTCATTGCATTAATACACAACCGAGACCTTGCTTTGATGCGTCACAATAAATCACAAAATCATCATTCCCTTCAGGCAATGACAATATAGGTGCCGTAGTTAGCTTTTTCTTCAATAACTGAAATGCTTTCTCTTGTTCATCATTCCATTCAAATTTCTTCCCTTTATGCGTTAATGCAGTCAAGGGTTTTGCTATTCTGGAAAAGTCTTGGATGAACCTTCTGTAGTAACCAGCTAGTCCTAAAAACTGGCGTATGTGTTTCGGAGTTTTCGGGGTTTCCCACTTTTCAACAGTTTCTATCTTTGCCGGATCCACCTTAATACCTTCTTTGTTCACTATGTGACCGAGGAATTGAACTTCTTCCAACCAAAATGCACACTTTGAAAACTTAGCGTACAATTCTTCCTTCCTCAATACTTCTAACACCTTTCTCAAATGTTCACCGTGTTCTTGGTCATTCTTTGAGTAAATAAGTATGTCATCAATGAAAACTATGACAAACTTGTCAAGGTATGGTCCACACACTCGGTTCATAAGGTCCATGAACACAGCTGGTGCATTAGTTAAACCAAACGGCATGACCATAAATTCGTAATGACCGTAACGTGTTCTGAAAGCAGTCTTTGGAATATCATCTTCTTTCACCCGCATTTGATGATACCCGGAACGTAAGTCAATCTTTGAATAAACAGACGAGCCTTGTAGTTGATCAAATAAGTTATCGATTCTCGGTAGTGGGTAGCGGTTCTTGATGGTAAGTTTGTTCAACTCTCGGTAGTCGATACACAACCTGAATGTACCATCTTTCTTCTTGACAAACAAAACAGGAGCTCCCCACGGTGATGTGCTTGGTCGAATGAAACCACGCTCTAAAAGTTCTTGTAATTGGCTTTGTAGTTCTTTCATCTCGCTGGGTGCGAGTCTGTAAGGAGCACGAGCTATTGGTGCAGCTCCTGGTACAAGATCTATTTGAAATTCAACGGATCGATGTGGGGGTAATCCCGGTAATTCTTTCGGAAATACATCAGGAAATTCTTTTGCGACGGGAACATCATTGATGCTCTTTTCTTCAGTTTGTACTTTCTCGACGTGTGCTAGAACAGCATAGCAACCTTTTCTTATTAGTTTTTGTGCCTGCAAATTACTAATAAGATGTAGCTTCGTGTTGCCCTTTTCTCCGTACACCATTAAGGGTTTTCCTTTTTCTCGTATAATGCGAATTGCATTTTTGTAACAAACGATCTCCGCTTTCACTTCTTTCAACCAGTCCATACCGATTATCACATCAAAACTCCCTAACTCTACTGGTATCAAATCAATCTTAAATGTTTCGCTAACCAGTTTAATTTCTCGATTCCGACATATATTATCTGCTAAAATTAATTTACCATTTGCTAATTCGAGTAAAAATTTACTATCCAAAGGCGTCAATGGACAACTTAATTTAGCACAAAAATCTCTACTCATATAGCTTCTATCCGCACCCGAATCAAATAAAACGTAAGCAGATTTATTGTCAATAAGAAACGTACCCGTAACAAGCTCCGGGTCTTCCTGTGCCTCTGCCGCATTAATATTGAAAACTCTTCCACGGCCTTGTCCATTCGTGTTCTCCTTGTTCGGGCAATTTCTAATAATGTGGCCCGGTTTTCCACATTTATAACAAACTACATTGGCATAACTTGCTCCGACACTACTTGCTCCGCCATTACTCGTTCCGACCCCATTTGTTCCTTTCGTTCTATTAACCCCTGGTCCGTAGACCTCACACTTCGCCGCGCTATGACCATTTCTTTTACACTTGTTGCAAAATTTGGTGCAGAACCCCGAGTGATTCTTTTCACACCTTTGGCATAGCTGCTTCTGATTGTTGTTGTTGTTGCGGTTATTATTGTTGTTGGGATGATTGTTGTAGTTACTGTTGTTGTTGTTGTTGTTGTTGTTGTTGGGCCATTTGTTGTAGTTGCGATTGATGTTGCGATTGTTGGGATAATTGTTGCGATTATTGTTGTAATTGCTGTTGTTGTTGTATTGGTGATTCTTATCACCGTTTTTCTCCCACTTTCTTTTGACTTGCTTCACATTGGCCTCTTCAGCAGTCTGTTCTTTAATTCTTTCTTCAATCTGGTTCACGAGTTTGTGAGCCATTCTACATGCCTGTTGTATGGAGGCGGGCTCGTGTGAACTTATATCTTCTTGGATTCTTTCCGGTAATCCTTTCACAAACGCGTCGATCTTCTCTTCCTCATCTTCGAATGCTCCCGGACACAATAGGCACAATTCTGTGAATCGTCTTTCGTACGTGGTAATATCAAATCCTTGGGTTCGTAACCCTCTAAGTTCTGTCTTGAGCTTATTGACCTCGGTTCTGGGACGGTACTTCTCGTTCATCAAGTGCTTGAATGCTGACCACGGTAGTGCGTACGCATCATCTTATCCCACTTGCTCTAGATAGGTATTCCACCATGTTAACACAGAACCTGTGAAGGTATGCATAGCGTACTTTACTTTGTCCTCTTCAGTACACTTACTTATGGCAAACACCGCTTCGACCTTCTCGGTCCACCGTTTCAATCCGATCGGTCCTTCGGTTCCATCAAATTCCAAAGGTTTGCAGGCAGTGAATTCTTTGTAGGTGCATCCTACACGATTTCCTGTACTGCTATATCCAAGGTTATTGTTGGTATGTAGCGCAGCCTGTACTGCGGCTATGTTTGAAGCTAGAAAAGTACGGAATTCCTCTTCATTCATATTCACGGTGTGTCGAGTAGTCGGTGCCATTTCCTTCAAAATAGTTAAATGGAACAAGTTAATCATACAGAATATCAAGAGTAGTTAATAGTATTTCGTAGCATAATATGAACTCATTTATAAAAGCTTTTTCTTCATATTAGCGTTTTATAAGTTTAAATTCGGGTAGTACCTACCCGTTAAGTTCATACTTAGTAGCTAATATACAATTCAACTACTACAATTCTATATGAAAAACTGATTATAATAATATTTCGCGTTCAAACTTTTACACAATATTTTACAAACTTACAATACCGCTTATTTTACATATAGCATGAAATATAGCACACAATAAATTTGATACAAGATGGTTGTGAAGATAATTCTAGCTAGTACACAAGTCGTTCAGCAAAGGCAATAAAGACACGTAATTCATACGTCCAGAAACAAGTCATGCATTCTGGTTTTACTAGGACTACTTCCCATCCTTGGTCTTGTGGAACATAACCGTTATGGCCATTGATAAGACAGCGTGTTGTAACATCGTCAAAGGGACGAGGGTTACGTAATGTCCAACAGTCCCGTAACAATCTAAAAACCTCATTTCTTACTCCAATTACCGACTCCGTCACTTGTGGGAACGTTTTGTTTAATAGTTGTAGCCCGATGTTCTTGTTCTCACTTTGGTGAGAAGCGAACATTACTAATCCGTAAGCATAACATGCTTCTTTATGTTGCATGTTAGCCGCTTTTTCTAAATCACGAAGTCCAATATTCGGATATATTGAGTCAAAATAATTTCTTAACCCATTACGTAAAATAGCATTTGGGTTCCCCGCAATATATGCGTCAAAGTAAACACATCGTAACTTATGGATTTCCCAATGTGATATCCCCCATCTTTCGAACGAAAGCCTTTTATAAACCAAGGCATTCTTGGAACGTTCTTCGAATGTCTTACAAACTGATCTCGCCTTAAATAGTTGTGCCGAAGAATTCTGACCGACTCTAGACAAGATTTCATCAATCATGTCTCCGGGTAGGTCTCTTAAAATATTGGGTTGTCTATCCATTTTGTGTTTTTATACTGTAAAATAGACAAGAGTTAGATTCATAAAAAAAAATACTTATTAATACAAGCAATTTTTACATATATCATAAAGCATAAGCACACTATATTACATATATTACACCACACGAATACAACTATCTTATTCCGACTCGCTCGTTTCTTCTTCTTCGGTTTTGGTTCGTTTTGCCAAGTTTCTAGGGATATATGATGTTCCCCTAATACGAGCCGTCGTTTTCCACATTGGTTTAGAAAAACCTGGTGGTTTAGAGGTTCCCGGGTCATTGTTACAACTTAAGGGCTTCGGGGGTTGACGATACATATAAAGTTCATCGGGGTTGGAATTAGATTTCTCTATTTTTATGCCCTTTCCCTTATTATTATCTTTTGTCTTTTTAAATTCAGTTGGGGTAATTTCTATAACATCATCGGAATTCTCGTCGGAATCCGATTCATCGGAGAATTGGTAATCCTCCCAATATTTTGCTTCCTTGGCGGAAACACCATTGACCATAATTAACCTTGGTCGGTTGGTTGAGGATTTTCTTTTACTTAACCGTTTTATTATTTCCCCCACCGGTTCTATTTCTTCATCCGGTTCCGATTCTTCTTCCGGTTCCGATTCTTCTTCCGGTTCCGACTCTTCTTCCGGTTCCTCTTCAGGAACTTGTGAATAAGTCCACGAATCATTCCAATTTACATTTGACTCTTCATTATTATTAGGTGAGTCAATGGGACTTGTTCTAGAGGTAGACATCTATCACATAATATCAAACGCGTTAAGAGATTAATATATCACATAATATTCACATGTTAAAAATATATAGTTTCCAACAAAATTTGTTAAGCAATCATTTTTCAAGTAAACACGGTCGAAGTCCAGACTCACTAATGCATCCTAACAAACTCGATAAGACACACTAATGCAAAATTCTGGTTCTCTAAGACCAACGCTCTGATACCAACTGAAATGTCCCGTTCTTATTGATTAAAAACGTTCCATATTAATTGATTTCGTTGCGAGGTTTTGACCTCTATATGAGACGTTTTTCAAAGACTGCATTCATTTTTAAAACAAATCATAACCTTTATTTCATAAATAAAGGTTTAAAAAGCTTTACGTAAATTATCAAATAATGATAATCTAAAATATCCTGTTTACACACGACCATTACATAATGGTTTACAATACAAATATGTTACATCGAAATTAGTTTCTTGAATGCAGTTTTTACACAATATCATACAAACATGGACTCCAAATCTTGTCCTTATTTTAGTATGCAACAGCGGAAGCTCTTAATATTCACCTGAGAATAAACATACTTTAAACGTCAACAAAAATGTTGGTGAGTTATAGGTTTAACCTATATATATCAAATCGTAACAATAGACCACAAGATTTTATATTTCAATACACATCCCATACATAGAGATAAAAATCATTCATATGGTGAACACCTGGTAACCGACATTAACAAGATGCATATATAAGAATATCCCCATCATTCCGGGACACCCTTCGAATATGATATAAATTTCGAAGTACTAAAGCATCCGGTACTTTGGATGGGGTTTGTTAGGCCCAATAGATCTATCTTTAGGATTCGCGTCAATTAGGGTGTCTGTTCCCTAATTCTTAGATTACCAGACTTAATAAAAAGGGGTATATTCGATTTCGATAATTCAACCATAGAATGTAGTTTCACGTACTTGTGTCTATTTTGTAAATCATTTATAAAACCTGCATGTATTCTCATCCCAAAAATATTAGATTTTAAAAGTGGGACTATAACTCACTTTCACAGATTTTTACTTCTTCGGGAAGTAAGACTTGGCCACTGGTTGATTCACGAACCTATAACAATATATACATATATATCAAAGTATGTTCAAAATATATTTACAACACTTTTAATATATTTTGATGTTTTAAGTTTATTAAGTCAGCTGTCCTCGTTAGTAACCTACAACTAGTTGTCCACAGTTAGATGTACAGAAATAAATCGATAAATATTATCTTGAATCAATCCACGACCCAGTGTATACGTATCTCAGTATTGATCACAACTCAAACTATATATATTTTGGAATCAACCTCAACCCTGTATAGCTAACTCCAACATTCACATATAGAGTGTCTATGGTTGTTCCGAAATATATATAGATGTGTCGACATGATAGGTCGAAACATTGTATACGTGTCTATGGTATCTCAAGATTACATAATATACAATACAAGTTGATTAAGTTATGGTTGGAATAGATTTGTTACCAATTTTCACGTAGCTAAAATGAGAAAAATTATCCAATCTTGTTTTACCCATAACTTCTTCATTTTAAATCCGTTTTGAGTGAATCAAATTGCTATGGTTTCATATTGAACTCTATTTTATGAATCTAAACAGAAAAAGTATAGGTTTATAGTCGGAAAAATAAGTTACAAGTCGTTTTTGTAAAGGTAGTCATTTCAGTCGAAAGAACGACGTCTAGATGACCATTTTAGAAAACATACTTCCACTTTGAGTTTAACCATAATTTTTGGATATAGTTTCATGTTCATAATAAAAATTATTTTCTCAGAATAACAACTTTTAAATCAAAGTTTATCATAGTTTTTAATTAACTAACCCAAAACAGCCCGCGGTGTTACTACGACGGCGTAAATCCGGTTTTACGGTGTTTTTCGTGTTTCCAGGTTTTAAATCATTAAGTTAGAATATCATATAGATATAGAACATGTGTTTAGTTGATTTTAAAAGTCAAGTTAGAAGGACTAACTTTTGTTTGCGAACAAGTTTAGAATTAACTAAACTATGTTCTAATGATTACAAGTTTAAACCTTCGAATAAGATAGCTTTATATGTATGAATCGAATGATGTTATGAACATCATTACTACCTTAAGTTCCTTGGATAAACCTACTGGAAAAGAGAAAAATGGATCTAGCTTCAATGGATCCTTGGATGGCTCGAAGTTCTTGAAGCAGAATCATGACACGAAAACAAGTTCAAGTAAAATCATCACTTGAAATAAGATTGTTATAGTTATAGAAATTGAACCAAAGTTTGAATATGATTATTACCTTGTATTAGAATGATAACCTACTGTAAGAAACAAAGATTTCTTGAGGTTGGATGATCACCTTACAAGATTGGAAGTGAGCTAGCAAACTTGAAAGTATTCTTGATTTTATGAAACTAGAACTTTTGGAATTTATGAAGAACACTTAGAACTTGAAGATAGAACTTGAGAGAGATCAATTAGATGAAGAAAATTGAAGAATGAAAGTGTTTGTAGGTGTTTTTGGTCGTTGGTGTATGGATTAGATATAAAGGATATGTAATTTTGTTTTCATGTAAATAAGTCATGAATGATTACTCATATTTTTGTAATTTTATGAGATATTTCATACTAGTTGCCAAATGATGGTTCCCACATGTGTTAGGTGATTCACATGGGCTGCTAAGAGCTGATCATTGGAGTGTATATACCAATAGTACATACATCTAAAAGCTGTGTATTGTACGAGTACGAATACGGGTGCATACGAGTAGAATTGTTGATGAAACTGAACGAGGATGTAATTGTAAGCATTTTTGTTAAGTAGAAGTATTTTGATAAGTGTATTGAAGTATTTCAAAAGTGTATAAATACATATTAAAACACTACATGTATATACATTTTAACTGAGTCGTTAAGTCATCGTTAGTCGTTACATGTAAGTGTTGTTTTGAAACCTTTAGGTTAACGATCTTGTTAAATGTTGTTAACCCAATGTTTATAATATCAAATGAGATTTTAAATTATTATATTATCATGATATTATCATGTATGAATATCTCTTAATATGATATATATACATTAAATGTCTTTACAACGATAATCGTTACATATATGTCTCGTTTAAAAATCATTAAGTTGATTTTAAAAGTGTAGTTAGAAGGATTAACTTTATTTGCGAACAAGTTTAGAATTAACTAAACTATGTTCTAGTGATTACTAGTTTACCACTTCGAATATGATAGCTTTTTTATGTATGAATCGAATGATGTTATGAATATCATTACTACCTTAAGTTCTTTGGATAAACCTACTGAAAAAGAGAAAAATGGATCTAGCTTCAACGGATCCTTGGATGGCTCGAAGTTCTTGAAGCAGAATCATGACACGAAAACAAGTTCAAGTAAGATCATCACTTGAAATAAGATTGTTATAGTTATAGAAATTGAACCAAAGTTTGAATATGATTATTACCTTGTATTAGAATGATAACCTACTGTAAGAAACAAAGATTTCTTGAGGTTGGATGATCACCTTACAAGATTGGAAGTGAGCTAGCAAACTTGAAAGTATTCTTGATTTTATGTAACTAGAACTTGTAGAATTTATGAAGAACACTTAGAACTTGAAGTTAGAACTTGAGAGAGATCAATTAGATGAAGAAAATTGAAGAATGAAAGTGTTTGTAGGTGTTTTTGGTCGTTGGTGTATGGATTAGATATAAAGGATATGTAATTTTGTTTTCATGTAAATAAGTCATGAATGATTACTCATATTTTTGTAATTTTATGAGATATTTCATGCTAGTTGCGAAATGATGGTTCCCACATGTGTTAGGTGACTCACATGGGCTGCTAAGAGCTGATCATTGGAGTGTATATACCAATAGTACATACATCTAAAAGCTGTGTATTGTACGAGTACGAATACGGGTGCATACGAGTAGAATTGTTGATGAAACTGAACGAGGATGTAATTGTAAGCATTTTTGTTAAGTAGAAGTATTTTGATAAGTGTATTGAAGTCTTTAAGTCATCGTTAGTCGTTACATGTAAGTGTTGTTTTGAAACCTTTAGGTTAACGATCTTGTTAAATGTTGTTAACCCAATGTTTATAATATCAAATGAGATTTTAAATTATTATATTATCATGATATTATCATGTATGAATATCTCTTAATATGATATATATACATTAAATGTCTTTACAACGATAATCGTTACATATATGTCTCGTTTAAAAATCATTAAGTTAGTAGTCTTGTTTTTACATATGTAGTTCATTGTTAATATACTTAATGATATGTTTACTTATCATAGTATCATGTTAACTATATATATATATCCATATATATGCCATCATATAGTTTTTACAAGTTTTAACGTTCGTGAATCACCGGTCAACTTGGGTGGTCAATTGTCTATATGAAACATATTTCAATTAATCAAGTCTTAACAAGTTTGATTGCTTAACATGTTGGAAACATTTAATCATGTAAATATTAATCTCAATTAATATATATAAACATGGAAAAGTTCGGGTCACTACACTTATTGATTAAAAACGTTCCATATTAATTGATTTCGTTGCGAGGTTTTGACCTCTATATGAGACGTTTTTCAAAGACTGCATTCATTTTTTTAAAACAAACCATAACCTTTATTTCATAAATAAAGGTTTAAAAAGCTTTACGTAGATTATCAAATAATGATAATCTAAAATATCCTGTTTACACACGACCATTACATAATGGTTTACAATACAAATATGTTACATCGAAATCAGTTTCTTGAATGCAGTTTTTACACAATATCATACAAACATGGACTCCAAATCTTGTCCTTATTTTAGTATGCAACAGCGGAAGCTCTTAGTATTCACCTGAGAATAAACATGCTTTAAACGTCAACAAAAATGTTAGTGAGTTATAGGTTTAACCTATATATATCAAATCGTAACAATAGACCACAAGATTTCATATTTCAATACATACCCCATACATAGAAATAAAAATCATTCATATGGTGAACACCTGGTAACCGACATTAACAAGATGCATATATATAAGAATATCCCCATCATTCCGGGACACCCTTCGGTAAATTCCGGGACACCCTTCGGATATGATATAAATATTATCTTGAATCAATCCACGACCCAGTGTATACGTATCTCAGTATTGATCCCAACTCAAACTATATATATATTTTGGAATCAACCTCAACCCTGTATAGCTAACTCCAACATTCACATATAGAGTGTCTATGGTTGTTCCGCAATATATATATAGATGGGTCGACATGATAGGTCGAAACATTGTATACGTGTCTATGGTATCTCAAGATTACATAATATACAATATAAGTTGATTAGGTTATGGTTGGAATAGATTTATTACTAACTTTCACGTAGGTAAAATGAGTAGTTTTTATCAATCTTGTTTTACTCGCTATTTCTTCGTTTCTAATCCGTTTTGAGTGATTCCAGTGGCCACGGTTTTGTATTGAACTTAACTTTATGAATCTAAATAGAAAAAGTATAAGTTTATAGTTGGAAATACAAGTTACAAGTCATTTTTAAAAGAGGTAGTCATTTCCGTCGAAAGAACGACATCTTGATGACCATTTTGAAAAACATACTTTCACTTTGAGTTTAACCAAGCTTTTTGGATATAGTTTCATGTTCATAAGAAAAATCATTTTTCCAGAAGTATAGCTTTTAAATCAAAGTTCTTCTTAGCTTTTAATTATCCCAACCAAAACAGCCTCCGGTTTTACTACGACGGCGTATATCCAGTTTTATGGTGTTTATCGTGTTTTCGGGTTTTAAATCATTAAGTTAGCATATCATATAGATATAGAACATGTGTTTAGTTGATTTTAAAAGTCTAGTTAAAAGGATTAATTTTATTTGCGAACAAGTTTAGAATTAACTAAACAATGTTCTAGTGATTACAAGTTTATAACGTTGAATAAGACAGCTTTTTATGTATGAATCGAATGATGTTATGAACATCATTACTACCTCAAGTTCCTTGGATAAACCTACTGGAAATGAGAAAAATGGATCTAGCTTCAAAGGATCCTTGGATGGCTTGAAAGTTCTTGAAGCAGAATCATGACACGAAAACAATTTCAAGTAAGATTTCCACTCGAAATAAGATTGTTATAGTTATAGAAATTGAATTAAAGTTTGAATATGATTATTACCTTGTATTAGAAAGATAACCTACTGTAAGTAACAAAGGTTTCTTGATCTTGGATGATTACTTGGAATGGATTTAGAAAACTTGGAAGTAAACTTGCAATCTTGGAAGTATTCTTAATTTTATGAAACTAGAACTTTTGGAATTTATGAAGAACACTTAGAACTTGAAGATAAAACTTGAGAGAGATCAATTAGATGAAGAAAATTGAAGAATGAAAGTGTTTGTAGGTGTTTTTGGTCGTTGGTGTATGGATTAGATATAAAGGATATGTAATTTTGTTTTCATGTAAATAAGTCATGAATGATTACTCATATTTTTGTAATTTTATGAGATATTTCATGCTAGTTGCCAAATGATGGTTCCCACATGTGTTAGGTGACTCACATGGGCTGCTAAGAGCTGCTCATTGGAGTGTATATACCAATAGTACATACATCTAAAAGCTGTGTATTGTACGAGTACGAATACGGGTGCATACGAGTAGAGTTGTTGATGAAACTGAACGAGGATGTAATTGTAAGAATTTTTGTTAAGTAGAAGTATTTTGATAAGTGTCTTGAAGTCTTTCAAAAGTGTATGAATACATATTAAAACACTACATGTATATACATTTTAACTGAGTCGTTAAGTCATCGTTAGTCGTTACATGTAAATGTTGTTTTGAAACCTTTAGGTTAACGATCTTGTTAAATGTTGTTAACCCAATGTTTATAATATCAAATGAGATTTTAAATTATTATATTATCATGATATTATGATGTACGAATATCTCTTAATATGATCTATATACATTAAATGTCGTTACAACGATAATCGTTGCATGTATGTCTCGTTTCAAAATCATTAAGTTAGTAGTCTTATTTTTACATATGTAGTTCATTGTTAATACACTTAATGATATATTTACTTATCATTTAACATAATTAACCAAGTGTATCAATCTCTTAATATGATTCATATGTACCTAGTAAGACGTTATAACGATAATCGTTATATATATCGTTTTCGAGTTTCTTAATTTAATAGTCTCATTTTTATGTATATAACTCATTGTTAAAATACCTAATGAGATACATACTTATAATAAAATCATGTTAACTATATATATAACCATATATATGTCATCTTATAGTTTTTACAAGTTTTAACGTTCGTGAATCACCGGTCAACTTGGGTGGTCAATTGTCTATATGAAACCTATTTCAATTAATCAAGTCTTAACAAGTTTGATTGCTTAACATGTTGGAAACACTTAATCATGTAAATAACAATTTCATTTAATATATATATAAATATGAAAAAGTTCGGGTCACTACATGAGGCATACCCAATGACCACCCAAGTCAATTTACCTTATGATGGTTTCCAGGGTTTGTGTTGTGTGGAGTCGTAAGTCTGGATTGTCTCAAATGTTTCAAGTGTATGGTTATAATTGTGTTTAGTGCTTGGTTAGTTTATTCAATGTAACGAGGTCAGGTTCAATTGATAGTTTAAAAAATAATAGAATCTAGTCAACCATCAACCATACTTGTTTAAATATAAATAGCTCGATCTATTATAATTTAATGAACTTTTTACCGTCGTTAACGTATATAAAAATGTTAATAATTATTGATGTGACACTTTAAAGTCGATACGTAATAGTCATATACATTACTTTTATGGCAATAAGTAAATAATAATAATAATAATAATAATAATAATAATAATAATAATAATAAATCATATTTTAATTGATGTTTTTCAATAAAAACCTATCAAATAAGTAAAAGGAACATAATATAATATAATCATCCAAGAATGCAAGAACACAATCCAAAACGCCTAAAAGTTTAAAATTTAAAAGTAGTATAAAAACTTCAAAACTTCAAGAGTGAGGGGGACGGAATGGTGAATCAAGATGTTCTTTCTTCTGTTACATTTCTCTTTCTATGTTGAGAAGGTGATAAAGATTATAAAAAAAATGTCTTGTCTTACGCCATTCTCTTTAATTACAGAGTACAATACCCGGTAGTGAATAGTAGTAATAATTTATCAAATAAATTCATATCCTGAGAACAAAATCTTGTTTAGCAATGGGTATTCTTTTTCTGTATTACCTCTTTCATTTACGAAGCATCTGTAATGTAATCTTGTATCAACTTTGTAAGAATCTTGAAAACCCCAATTCGCTTTTAGGGATTTAAGATTGATGGTGAGTAATTCTTGGTTAATGGGCTAGTGAAATGTTGTATTTGTTAGTTTTTTTTTTTTTCTTCTTTGTTTTTCAGATGAGTGATTAGTTGATGCAGAGTAATTCATGAGAGTTTTGTTCTGCAAGATCCATTGTCCTTCATTCATATGTTTCTGCAAACCATCAAATGCTTCTCATATTTACCATTCTGGTCCTTTGAAATTGAAAAATTCACATAATGCCCCATCTACTCCACCATTAGTTGTAAGTGTTGATCCATCTGATCATCATAAGAATCATGTTGAAGAAATTATTGAAGTCCATGATAAAGAGATTTTTGAGGAAGATAGAAAACTAGAATTAGAGATTGAGAATGTTGTTCATAGAAGTTGTATGAAGAACAAGGGAGATTTGCAATCAAGATCACAAATTGATAGAAAGAAAGTGCAATGGATAGATAGGTCAGGCAAACAACTTGTTGATATCAAAGAGTTTGAATCCAGGTTAGCGTCTGTACTTGTCTTGTTTAGTTGTCTTTTTGTAAATGTGGCATTTGAGTTAATGTTGCTTTATAATCATAAACAAACAATTGGATATTTTTAGATTCTAGAATAAATTGTAGAATTGTTTGAGGATAAGATTGAACAAAGGACTGATCACTGATTAATGTTAAAAGATCAAATCAAGATTAGTTCTGTATTGGGGTGATTGTGGAATCTATCAGCAAAGAAGTTTGATTAATCAAGTGTGTGATAAGTTGACTATTTAACATTTTAGCACCTAAATACTCAAATTAAAGTTACTGTATTTTACTATACTCAAACATGTGAAACTCTGCTTGAAAACCAAATAACCAGGTAATTAATAGTCACTTAATTATATTATTAGTAAAGTGTTTGAAAATGAAAATGTTAACCTTTGTTCGAATTTCTGTTTTACGCATCAAACTTTATAGATAGTACTTTACGCATCAAATTTTCAGTTATTGGTATTGTATGTATCCAATGACTTTTTCAACGGGTGACCAGCATTTTCTGCTGACGCTGCATCCATAGAATCCTACACAATTAAAGCTGATGATGCATCACCGGTAAACAAAGTAGAAGATAACAGATTCATAAATATTAAATAACGAATGTTTGATAATGGAAACGATTAAAGATGAATGCATACTATAGGGTTTTGGGTAAAGTCACATACATTTTCAGACACTCAACCCTTCTTTAAAAACGCAATGCTAAACACCTCTAAAAACATTATACTAGCACTTTACCCCTGTGTTGGTATGATGAATGTTGTATTGTTCGACTCTTTTTAAGACAGTGAAACAGGAGACACAGATAACAACGCTTGATTTTGCACGATTCTTTGATGCTTAATCATCCATCTCCATGTTTATAAATTAAGAAAAGATTTGCAGTAAGTTCATCCCTTCATTCACTTCAGTAAATTGGATATAAAAACCAAGCGTCCTGTAAATAGCTGAGTTCCATTTTTAGATTTTGTTTTCTAATTCTTGGCTCTTCGCCCTTATTTTTGTTATTAAAGAGCTTCCAAAACACTTAGTACTTAGGATGACAATGAAAATCATTGTAAAGTTTGCTGCTTTTAGTGTTCCTATTTTGTATTTTATTTACTTTATGAAGTATACTTCTGAGGGAAAATGGTAATATATGTAAGAAGAGAAACAAAAGCCGATTTCTTGCTAAATATATAAACTGGGAAGCGTACAATTCTTAGTCTGGTAATGAATTTTCATGTAAAGCTTGTTTCTTTTTGTTCTGTGTTTATTATTTTAACCAATGTTCTTGCTTTTATTAATTTACCCTTTTGAGTAAAATGGGAATTTATGCAAGAACAGAAACAGAAACCTATTTCTTGCTAATTGCTATGAACAGAAACTCTTAAACATACATTTTTAACTCGTACTATAAAGACTAGAACTTGAATTAGTTACTACATAATTTTATCAAACTTTGAATAATTTTAAATAGTCTAGTGAATAGCCCATGAGCAGCATTGATGAAATGAACCCAACCACAAAACCAACATAACCACCCTGCCACAAAATCCATGATTGTTCTTCGTTGTCATTCACTTCTTTTCCTTCCGACGGCTGCATATCCTCAGGACATATGATTCTAATCTGCATACCGCATAATCCGCTGTTGTTTGCAAAATAAATCAATTCGTTCATCGTGCTCATTTGTCCACCGACAGGAATCTTACCTGTCAGCTTGTTATTGCTCACATCAAGAAGCGTAAGCTGATTCAACTTCGACAAAGATTTCGGAATCAAACCTGAAATCTTGTTATGTGACAAATCCAACGTTTCTATCTCCTTCAAATCCCCGAATGTTTCCGGAATATTCCCTGAGATCTCGTTGTATGAAAGGTTGAGCAGTTTTAGGCCTTCTAGATTGCCTAACGTTGTTGGAACCTCACCGGAGATTTTGTTGTCCGATAAGTCCAAGAAAGAGTAGATATCGAGGTTTTTACTCGATAGTCCTTGAAACGTGTTCTTCCAGTTCAATATCAAGTCTTGAAATTCAATCGAGAATGAAAAAATGTCGACGGATGGTAATGCATCCGGAGTTTTAATCATTCGTTGTAAATTTCCCATCTCCGGTGGAATATTTTGTGTCAAATTGTTCCCGGAGAGATCAAGAATTCGAAGTGAACTCATGTTTGAGATTGTTTTCGGGATAAACCCTTGTAATGAATTGTTTCTCAAGCTTAGAACTTCAAGTGTCTGAATTTGAGGGATAACATCTTCAAAATTTCCAGTAATATCGTTATCATGAAGATCAAGATGTTCAAGATTGACCAAGTTACTTAAATTTCGAGGCAGCTCGCCGGAAAACTTATTCCCGCCCAAAGAAAGAATAAGTGTTTCCGTAGAAAAGGTCATCGGAATCTCACCGGAAAACTTGTTATACGATAAGTCAATGTATGCAAGAAGAGGGTTATCACTAAAAACCGGAAATTTCTCGCCTGAAAATTGGTTTCTTGACAAGTCTAAAAGAAGTAACCGGTAAATGTTGGATATAGAAATTGGAATCTGTCCGGAAAGATTGTTTCCGGAAAACATAAGAATCATGATCGCTTTGGCGTTGCCCAAATTCTCCGGCAACTCACCTGAAAAATTGTTTCTTGACAATGCAAGAATCGATAAACTTAAAGATTCGAACATGCGAGGCGGGAGTGATCCTGTTAGATTGTTATCTGAGAGAATTATGCTTCCTAAATCCATCTTGGCTAACCAATTTGGAAATGTTCCTTGCAATTGATTATCACTCAAATCAAGAAAACTCAATTTTGTTTGTGATGAAATCCATTCAGGAATTTCACCATAAATCTTACAAGAAGACATTGAAAGCTTTTCAAGATTACATTTTGGAACAATTTTTGCTTTGTTATTCCATATCAAGTTGTTACCTTTTCCACCAATGAATAGATTCTTTAAAGTCTTGATCTTGAATAACCAAGATGGTATTTCTCCATTTAACATGTTGTTTTTGAGCCTCAAAGTTTCTAACTTTGTCAAGTTTTGTACCGATGAGGGGATCGTACCCGTTAACTTGTTTTTGCTTAAATCGATTGTCGACAAGTTCAGTGATTCGCCTATTCCAACGGGAATTTGACCCGAGAAAGAATTTTCTGATAAATCAAACGTTTCGAGTTTCTTCATGTTCGAAACCGAAGTTGGGATTTCACCAGAAAACTGATTTGTTGCGAGGGAAATTTCGTGTAACTTTGTTAGATTTCCAACCGCTTCCGGGACTTTCCCCATAAAAAAATTCTCGTTTAGTTTCAATGATTCAAGATTTCGAAGCTTACCTATATCATAACTTAACCCACCTTCGAACGTATTGTTGCTTAGATCAAGAACACGAAGAGATTCTAGTTCAAAAAGTTGAGAAGGAAGCGAACCGTTAAATCGATTTGCACCTAACATTAAAGTTGTCAAGTTTTGTAAAAACCCGATTTCTGGTCCTAGCTCGCCCTCGAGTGAGTTAGTACTTATGTCAAGGTAACGTAAGCTCGTTAACTCGAAGAGTTTAACCGGGATCGAACCGTTAAACTGGTTCTGCATCATGTCAAGATGAACAAGACCGGTGAGGTTACCAAACCCGGTTCCCGAAATCTCTCCCACCAATGAATTCATCGAGATATCGAGTAGTTTCAATGAACGAATCTCGAAAAGTGGAGTCAAGATATCAGAGAAGACTGAAACCGGAAATAAAGGAACAACGGAGTCTAGGTGAAGTTCGGTAATAGTTCTAGGTTTGTTTCGAGTTATGGTGCATTTGACACGGGCCCACGAACAACAATCGGTTTTGGGGTTCCATGAATCGAGTTCTTCAAATGGAATGAAATCGGGCGAGTTGGGATCAGAGTTGGAGTTGAAGATGGTGGTGAGGGTGGATTTGAATTGGAGGAGTGATTGTTTTTGATGAAGTGGGCAAGAGAAGGATGGGGATTGAATAGAACCAAGTATGAACAAAAGTGATAGCATTGATAATGGTTTTGTTAGGGTGCCCATTGTGCTTTGTTTTTTTTGTTAAAATTAATTTGATGTGTGTTTGTTCCTGTATCTAGTGATGTGCTGCTTTTCTTGAATGAATATATAAGTGTAAATAGGTATGAAATTTGCAGTTGACTAGTTCAAGTCAATGGGTAGTGGTAAAAATAGTACTAGGAGTTGAAATTTGAGGATGAGTGGATCCCAAAACATGTAAACTCTACTTTAATAATTGATTGATATTGATATATATTTATTTAGCATTAATATTATTCTCTCTCTTTTATGAAAAGAAAATCATAGATGAAATTAGTTAAGCATTGGTTAGGTTGCTTAGTTTTGTTTTGATATTTTGACTAGACATGAAAATTGTCAAACTATAGCAAGCCTAGCTTAATCTGTTTTCTTTGATTTTGATCAAGTACACTTCTATAATTATTTATTACTCGTATTTGATTGATTTGTATATAATAATTGATAAAAATTGATTTGCGTATAAAGTTGCAATAACAATCGATAGATATACACATATATCTAAGAAAAACTAAATAAATTTATACGATGCTTTTTTTACAAGAGAAACTAAGAAATAAGAAGATCAGACCGAATGAAGTAAACGATATGAGTCAACAAGAAACCGAATTAAAATATTATTCCTTTTTGTACAGATCTCTAGGCCCATATGTTGACTTTGCTGTTATCTTTAAGGTTAGACAAAATTGGAACTATTCGAACATGTAAGTTTCATTGTATTTATCTATACTATCGACATGGTATATTACAAAAACTAGTGCAAATACTCGTGGAATCACGACATTTTAAAAGAATTTTTTTTAATGATACATTATATGATCAACATGTAAATAAACTATCATCAAGTTATAAGATAGAAAACAACAATGTTTAAACAAATATTTGAAAGAACGACAATTAAAATCATGAATCTAAAAGCATAATCTTGAGTTACAAAACGTAAACAAAAAAATGTAAACCATCTTAACAATTCATTACTTACAAAAATTATCACATTTTCTTTGTAGTAACAACCTCATTACTTTTCAAGTTCACCGCTTTATATTCAAAATAAAATCTCAAAAGTACTTATTTGAGAGCATCAAGTGTAGTGACCCGAACTTTTTCGAACCTTTCTATGATTATATGTTTAATGAAAACTATATTTACATGATTAAATGTTTTCAACATGTTAAGCAATCAAACTTGTTAAGACTTGGTTAATTGAAACGAAAATTTTGTAAACGTCTGATTACCCAGTTTGACCAATGATTCACGAACGCTATAAGTTGTATATGACATGATGATACATAAATGAATAAATATATATGTTTAACATGATATAATGATCATCAAGTATCTCATTAAAAATAGTAACAATAAGTTATATACTTAAAAAGGAGACTATTGACGTATGAAACTCGAAACGATACATATAACGATTATCGTTATAACCACGTCTTACTAAATATATATGAAGCATATTAATACATTGTTATATTATATATAACATGATAATATGATAATTAAATATATCATTAAGTGTATTAACAATGAACTACATAAGTAAAAACAAGACTACTAACTTAAGGATTTCGAAACGAGACATATATGTAACGATTATCGTTGTAACGACATTTAAATGTATATATCATATTAAGATATATTAATATATCATAATATCATGATAATATAATAATTTAAAATCTCATTTGATATTATAAACTTTGGGTTAACAACATTTAACAAGATCGTTAACCTAAAGGTCTCAAAACAACACTTACATGTAACGACTAACGATGACTTAACAACTCAGTTAAAATGTATATACATGTAGTGTTTTAATATGTATTCATACACTTTTGAAAGACTTCAAGACACTTATCAAAATACTTCTACTTAACAAAAATGCTTACAATTACATCCTCGTTCAGTTTCATCAACAATTCTACTCGTATGCACTCGTATTCGTACTCGTACAATACACAGCTTTTAGATGTATGTACTATTGGTATATACACTCCAATGATCAGCTCTTAGCAGCCCATGTGAGTCACCTAACACATGTGGGAACCATCATTTGGCAACTAGCATGAAATATCTCATAAAATTACAAAAATATGAGTAATCATTCATGACTTATTTACATAAAAACAAAATTACATATCCTTTATATCTAATCCATACACCAACGACCAAAAACACCTACAAACACTTTCATTCTTCAATTTTCTTCATATAATTGATCTCTCTCAAGTTCTAACTTCAAGTTCTAAGTGTTCTTCATAAATTCTACAAGTTCTAGTTACATAAAATCAAGAATACTTTCAAATTTGCTAGCTCACTTCCAATCTTGTAAGGTGATCATCCAACCTCAAGAAATCTTTGTTTTTTACAGTAGGTTATCATTCTAATACAAGGTAATAATCATATTCAAACTTTGGTTCAATTTCTATAACTATAACAATCTTATTTCAAGTGATGATCTTACTTGAACTTGTTTTCGTGTCATGATTCTGCTTCAAGAACTTCGAGCCATCCAAGGATCCGTTGAAGCTAGATCCATTTTTCTCTTTTCCAGTAGGTTTATCCAAGGAACTTAAGGTAGTAATGATGTTCATAACATCATTCGATTCATACATAAAAAATCTATCATATTCGAAGTGGTAAACTAGTAATCACTAGAACATAGTTTAGTTAATTCTAAACTTGTTCGCAAATAAAGTTAATCCTTCTAACTACACTTTTAAAATCAACTATACACATGATCTATATCTATATTATATGCTAACTTAATGATTTAAAACCCGAAAACACGATAAACACCATAAAATCGGATTTACGCCGTCGTAGTTACAACCGGGGGCTGTTTTGGTTTGGATAATTAAAAAGTATGAAAAACTTTGATTTAAAAGCTATACTTCTGGGAAAATGATTTTTCTTATGAACATGAAACCATATCCAAAAATCATGGTTAAACTCAAAGTGAAAGTATGTTTTTCAAAACATTCATCAAGATGTCGTTCTTTCGACGGAAATGACTACCTCTTTAAAAAACGACTTGTAACTTGTATTTCCAACTATAAACCTATACCTTTTCTGTTTAGTTTCATAAAGTCAAGTTCAATATGAAACCATGGCCGCTTAAATCACTCAAAAAGGATTAGAAACGAAGAAATGGCGAGCAAAACAAAATTTGTAAAAACTACTCATTTTAGCTACGTGAAAATTGGTAACAAATCTATTCTAACCATAACTTAATCAACTTGTATTGTATATTATGTAATCTTGAGATACCATAGACATGTATACAATGTTTCGACCTATCATGTCGACACATCTATATATATTTCGGAACAACCATAGACACTCTATATGTGAATGTTGGAGTTAGCTATACAGGGTTGAGGTTGATTCCAAAATATATATAGTTTGAGTTGTGATCAATACTGAGATATGTATACACTGGGTCGTGGATTGATTCAAGATAATATATATATCGATTTATTTCTGTACATCTAACTGTGGACAACTAGTTGTAGGTTACTAACGAGGACAGCTGACTTAATAAACTTAAAACATCAAAATGTATTAAAAGTGTTGTAAATATATTTTGAACATACTTTGATATATATGTACATATTTGTTATAGGTTCGTGAATCGACCAGTGGCCAAGTCTTACTTCCCGACGAAGTAAAAAATCTGTGAAAGTGAGTTATAGTCCCACTTTTAAAATCTAATATTTTTGGGATGAGAATACATGCAGGTTTTATAAATGATTTACAAAATAGATACAAGTACGTGAAACTACATTCTATGGTTGAATTATCGAAATCGAATATGCCCCTTTTTATTAAGTCTGGTAATCTAAGAATTAGGGAATAGACACCCTAATTGACGCGAATCCTAAAGATAGATCTATTGGGCCTAACAAACCCCATCCAAAGTACCGGATGCTTTAGTACTTCGAAATTTATATCATATCCGAAGGGTGTCCCGGAATGATGGGGATATTCTTAAATATGCATCTTGTTAATGTCGGTTACCAGGTGTTCACCATATGAATGATTTTTATCTCTATGTATGAGATGTGTATTGAAATATGAAATCTTGTGGTCTATTATTATGATTTGATAATATATAGGTTAAACCTATAACTCACCAACATTTTTGTTGACGTGTTAAGCATGTTTATTCTCAGGTGATTATTAAGAGCTTCCGCTATCGCATACTTAAATAAGGACGAGATTTGGAGTCCATGCTTGTATGATATTGTGTAAAAACTGCATTAAAAAAACTTATTTCGTTGTAACATATTTGTATTGTAAACCATTATGTAATGGTCGCGTGTAAACAGGATATTTTAGACTATCATTATTTGATAATCTACGTAAAACTTTTTAAACCTTTATTGATGAAATAACGGTTATGGTTTTTTTAAAATGAATGCAGTCTTTGAAAAACGTCTCATATAGAGGTCAAAACCTCGCAACGAAATCAATTAATATGGAACGTTTTTAATCAATAAGAACGGGACATTTCAGTTGGTATCAGAGCGTTGGTCTTAGAGAACCAGAATTTTGCATTAGTGTGTCTTATCGAGTTTGTTAGGATGCATTAGTGAGTCTGGACTTCGACCGTGTTTACATGAAAAATGATTGCTTAACAAATTTTGTTGAAAACTATATATTTTTAACATGTGAATATTATGTGATATATTAATCTCTTAACGTGTTTGATATTATGTGATAGATGTCTACCTCTAGAACAAGTCCCATTGACTCACCTAATAATAATGAAGAGTCAAATGTAAATTGGAATGATTCGTGGACTGATTCACAAGTTCCCGAAGAGGAACCGGAAGAAGAGTCAGAACCGGAAGAAGAATCAGAACTGGAAGAAGAATCGGAACTGGAAGAAGAAATAGAACCAGTGGGGGAAATAATAAAACGGTTAAGTAGAAGAAAATCCTCAACCAACCGACCAAAGTTAATTATGGTCAATGGTGTTTTCGCCAAGGAAGCAAAGTATTGGGAGGATACCAATTCTCCGATGAATCGGATCCCGACAAGGATTCCGATGATGTTATAGAAATTACCCCAACACAATTTAATAAGGCAAAAGAGAACAATAAGAGAAAGGGCATAAAGATAGAGAAATTTGATTCCAAACCAGATGAACTTTATATGTATCGTCAACACCCGTATTTCTTAAGTTGTGACAATAACCCGGGAACCTCTAAACCACCAGGTTTTTCTAAACCAATGTGGAAAACGACGGCTCGTATTAGGGGAACATCATATATCCCTAGAAACTTGGCAAAACGAACCAAAACCGAAGAAGAAGAAACGAGCGAGTCGGAATAAGATAGTTGTATTAGTGTGGTGTAATATATGTAATATAGTGTGCTTATGCTTTATGATATATGTAAAAATTGCTTGTATTAATAAGTATTTTTTTTTTATGAATCTAACTCTTGTCTATTTTACAGTATAAAAACACAAAATGGATAGACAACCCAATGTTTTAAGAGACCTACCCGAAGACATGATTGATGAAATCTTGTCTAGAGTCAGTCAGAATTCCTCGGCACAACTATTTAAGGCGAGATCAGTTTTTAAGACATTCGAAGAACGTTCCAAGAATGTCTTGGTTTATAAAAGGCTTTCGTTCGAAATATGGGGGATATCACATTGGGAAATCCATAAGTTACGATGTGTTTACTTTGATGCATATATTGCGGGGAACCCAAATGCTATTTTACGAAACGGGTTAAGAAATTATTTTGACTCAATATATCCGAATATAGGACTTCGTGATTTAGAAAAAGCGGCTAACATGCAACATAAAGAAGCATGTTATGCTTACGGGTTAGTAATGTTCGCTTCTCACCAAAGTGAGAACAAGAACATCGGGCTACAACTATTAAACAAAACGTTCCCACAAGTGACGGAGTCGGTAATTGGGGTAAGAAATGAGGTTTTTAGATTGTTACATGACTGTTGAACATTACGTAACCCTCGTCCCTTTGACGACGTTACAACACACTGTCTTATCAACGGCCATAACGGTTATGTTCCACAAGACTAAGGATGGGAAGTAGTCCTAGTAAAACCAGAATGCATGACTTGTTTCTGGACGTATGAATTACGTGTCTTTATTGCCTTTGCTGAACGACTTGTGTACTAGCTAGAATTATCTTCACAACCATCTTGTATAAAATTTATTGTGTGCTATATTTCATGTTATATGTAAAATAAGCGGTATTGTAAGTTTGTAAAATATTGTGTAAAAGTTTGAACCCGAAATATTATTATAATCAGTTTTTCATATAGAATTGTAGTAGTTGAATTGTATATTAGCTACTAAGTATGAACTTAACGGGTAGGTACTACCCGAATTTAAACTTATAAAAACGCTAATATGAAGAAAAAGCTTTTATAAATGAGTTCATATTATGCTACGAGATACTATTGACTACTCTTAATATTCTGTATGATTAACTTGTTTCATTTGACTATTTTGAAGGAAATGGCACCAACTACTCGACACACCTTGAATATGAGCGAAGAGGAATTTCGTTCCTTTCTTGCTTCAAACATAGCAGCAGTACAGGCTGCGCTACATACCAACAATAACCTTGGATCTAGCAGTACAGGAAATCGTGTAGGATGCACCTACAAAGAATTCACTGCCTGCAAACCTTTGGAATTTGATGGAACCGAAGGACCGATCGGATTGAAACGGTGAACCGAGAAGGTCGAATCGGTGTTTGCCATAAGTAAGTGTACTGAAGAGGACAAAGTGAAGTACGCTACGCATACCTTCACAGATACTGCGTTAACATGGTGGAATACCTATCTAGAGCAAGTGGGACAAGATGATGCTTACGCACTACCGTGGTCAGCATTCAAGCACTTGATGAACGAGAAGTACCGTCCCAGAACCGAGGTCAATAAGCTCAAGACAGAACTTAGAGGGTTACGAACCCAAGGATTTGATATTACCACGTATGAAAGACGATTCACAGAATTGTGCCTATTGTGTCCGGGTGCATTCGAAGATGAGGAAGAGAAGATCGACGCGTTTGTGAAAGGATTACCGGAAAGAATCCAAGAAGATATAAGTTCACACGAGCCCGCCTCCATACAACAGGCATGTAGAATGGCACACAAACTAGTGAACCAGATTGAGGAAAGAATTAAAGAACAGGCGGATGAAGAGGCCAATGTGAAGCAAGTCAAAAGAAAGTGGGAGGAAAACGGTGATAAGAATCACCAATACAACAACAACAGCAATTACAACAATAATCGCAACAACTATCCCAACAATTGCAACATCAATCGCAACTACAACAAACGGCCCAACAACAACAACAACAACAACAACAACAACAACAACAACAACAACAACAACAATCATCCCAACAACAATAACAACCGCAACAACAACAATAATCAGAAGCAGCTATGCCAAAGGTGTGAAAAGTATCACTCGGGGTTCTGCACCAAATTTTGCAACAAGTGTAAAATAAATGGTCATAGCGTGGCGAAGTGTGAGGTCTACGGACCAGGGGTTAACAGAACGAAAGGAACAAATGGTGTCAGAACGAGTAATGGTGGAGCAAGTAGCGTCGGAGCAAGTTATGCCAATGTAGTTTGTTATAAATGTGGAAAACTGGGCCACATTATTAGAAATTGCCCGAACCAGGAGAACACAAATGAACAAGGCCGCGGAAGAGTTTTCAATATAAATGCGGCAGAGGCACAGTAAGACCCGGAGCTTGTTACGGGTACGTTTCTTATTGACAATAAATCTGCTTACGTTTTATTTGATTCGGGTGCGGATAGAAGCTATATGAGTAGAGATTTTTGTGCTAAATTAAGTTGTCCATTGACGCCGTTGGATAGTAAATTTTTACTCGAATTAGCAAACGGTAAATTAATTTCAGCAGATTATATATGCCGGAATCGAGAAATTAAACTGGGTAGCGAAATATTTAAGATTGATTTGATACCAGTAGAGTTAGGGAGTTTTGATGTAATAGTTGGCATGGACTGGCTGAAGAAGGTGAAAGCAGAGATCGTATGTTATAAAAATGCAATTCGCATTGTACGAGAAGAAGGAGAACCCTTAATGGTGTACGGAGAAAAGGGCAACACGATGCTACATCTTATTAGTAATTTGAAGGCACAAAAACTAATAAGAAAAGGTTGCTATGCTGTTCTAGCACATGTCGAGAAAGTACAAATTGAAGAAAAGAGCATCAATGATGTTTTTGTCGCAAAAGAATTTCCCGATGTATTTCCGAAAGAATTACCGGGACTACCTCCACATCGATCTATTGAATTTCAAATAGATCTTGTACCAGGAGCTGCACCAATAGCTCGTGCTCCTTACAGACTCGCACCCAGCGAGATGAAAGAACTGCAAAGCCAATTACAAGAACTTTTAGAGCATGGTTTCATTCGACCAAGCACATCACCGTGGGGAGCTCCTGTTTTGTTTGTCAAGAAGAAAGATGGTACATTCAGGTTGTGTATCGACTACCGAGAGTTGAACAAACTTACCATCAAGAACCGTTACCCACTACCGAGAATCGACGACTTATTTGATCAACTACAAGGCTCGTCGGTTTATTCAAAGATTGACTTACGTTCCGGGTATCATCAAATGCGAGTAAAGGAGGATGATATTCCAAAAACTGCTTTTAGGACGCGTTATGGTCATTACGAGTTTATGGTTATGCCGTTTGGATTGACTAACGCACCAGCTGTGTTCATGGACCTTATGAACCGAGTGTGTGGGCCATATATTGACAAGTTTGTCATTGTTTTCATCGATGACATACTTATTTACTCAAAGAATGATCAAGAGCACGAAGAACATTTGAGAAGAGTGCTAGAAGTATTGAGGAAAGAAAAACTGTACGCTAAGTTTTCAAAGTGTGCATTTTGGTTGGAACAAGTTCAATTCCTCGGTCACATAGTGAACAAAGAAGGTATCCAGGTGGACCCGGCAAATATCAAAACCGTTGAAAAGTGGGAAACCCCAAAAACTCCGAAACATATACGTCAATTTTTAGGATTGGCTGGTTACTACAGAAGATTCATCCAAGATTTCTCCAAAATAGCAAAACCCTTGACTGCATTAACGCATAAAGGGAAGAAATTTGAATGGAAGGATGAACAAGAGAAGGCGTTTCAGTTATTGAAGAAAAAGCTAACTACGGCACCTATATTGTCATTGCCTGAAGGGAATGATGATTTTGTGATATATTGTGACGCCTCAAAGCAAGGTCTCGGTTGTGTATTAATGCAACGAACGAAGGTAATTGCTTATGCGTCTAGACAATTGAAGATTCACGAGCAAAATTATATGACGCATGATTTGGAATTAGGCGCGGTTGTTTTTGCATTAAAGACTTGGAGGCACTACTTATATGGGGTCAAAAGTATTATATATACCGACCACAAAAGTCTTCAACACATATTTAATCAGAAACAACTGAACATGAGGCAGCGTAGGTGGATTGAATTGTTGAATGATTACGACTTTGAGATTCGTTACCACCCGGGGAAGGCAAATGTGGTAGCCGACGCCTTGAGTAGAAAGGACAGAGAATCCATTCGAGTAAAATCTATGAATATAATGATTCACAATAACCTTACTACTCAAATAAAGGAGGCGCAACAAGGAGTTTTAAAAGAGGGAAATTTAAAGAATGAAATACCCAAAGGATCGGAGAAGCATCTTAATATTCGGGAAGATGGAAACCGGTATAGGGCTGAAAGGATTTGGGTACCAAAATTTGGAGATATGAGAGAAATGGTACTTAGAGAAGCTCATAAAACCAGATACTCAATACATCCTGGAACGGGGAAGATGTACAAGGATCTCAAGAAATATTTTTGGTGGCCAGGTATGAAAGCCGATGTTGCTAAATACGTAGGGGAATGTTTGACGTGTTCTAAGGTCAAAGCGGAGCATCAGAAACCATCAGGTCTACTTCAACAACCCGAAATCCTGGAATGGAAATGGAAAAACATTACCATGGATTTCATCACTAAATTACCAAGGACTGCAAGTGGTTTTGATACTATTTGGGTAATAGTTGATCGTCTCACCAAATCAGCACACTTCCTGCCAATAAGAGAAGATGACAAGATGGAGAAGTTAGCACGACTGTATTTGAAGGAAGTTGTCTCCAGACATCGAATACCAATCTCTATTATCTCTGATAGGGATGACAGATTTATTTCAAGATTCTGGCAAACATTACAGCAAGCATTAGAAACTCGTCTAGACATGGGTACTACCTATCATCCACAAACTGATGGGCAGAGTGAAAGGACGATACAAACGCTTGAAGATATGCTACGAGCATGTGTTACTGATTTCGTAAACAGTTGGGATCGACATTTACCGTTAGCAGAATTTTTCTACAACAATAGCTACCATTCAAGCATTGAGATGGCTCCGTTTGAAGCACTTTATGGTAGAAAGTGCAGGTCTCCGATTTGTTGGAGTGAATTGGGGGATAGACAGATTACGGGTACGGAGATAATACAAGAAACTACTGAGAAGATCATCCAAATTCAACAACGGTTGAAAACCGCCCAAAGTCGACAAAAGAGCTACGCCGACATTAAAAGAAAAGATATAGAATTTGAAATTGGAGAGATGGTCATGCTTAAGGTTGCACCTTGGAAAGGTGTTGTTCGATTTGGTAAACGAGGGAAATTAAATCCAAGGTATATTGGACCATTCAAGATTATTGATCGTGTCGGACCAGTAGCTTACCGACTTGAGTTACCTCAACAACTCACGGCTGTACATAACACTTTCCACGTCTTGAATTTGAAGAAATGTCTTGCTAAAGAAGATCTCACTATTCCGTTGGATGAAATCCAAATAAATGAAAAACTTCAATTCATTGAAGAACCCGTTGAAATAATGGATCGTGAGGTTAAGAGACTTAAACAAAACAAAATACCGATGGTTAAGGTTCGATGGAATGCTCGGAGAGAACCCGAGTTCACCTGGGAATGAGAAGATCAGATGAAGAAGAAGTACCCGCATTTATTTCCAGAAGATGAGCCAACACCTCCAATCGCTTAAAATTTCGGGACGAAATTTATTTAACGGGTAGGTACTGTAGTGACCCGAACTTTTTCGAACCTTTCTTTGATTATATGTTTAATGAAAACTATATTTACATGATTAAATGTTTCCAACATATTAAGCAATCAAACTTGTTAAGACTTGGTTAATTGAAACGGAAATTTTGTAAACGTCTAATTACCCAGTTTGACCAATGATTTACGAACGCTATAAGTTGTATATGACATGATGATACATAAATAAATAAATATATATGTTTAACATGATATAATGATCATCAAGTATCTCATTAAAAGTAGTAACAATAAGTTATATACTTAAAAAGGAGACTATTGACGTATGAAACTCGAAACGATACATATAACGATTATCGTTATAACCACGTCTTACTAAATATATATGAAGCATATTAATACATTGTTATATTATATATAACATGATAATATGATAATTAAATATATCATTAAGTGTATTAACAATGAACTACATAAGTAAAAACAAGACTACTAACTTAAGGATTTCGAAACGAGACATATATGTAACGATTATCGTTGTAACGACATTTAAATGTATATATCATATTAAGATATATTAATATATCATAATATCATGATAATATAATAATTTAAAATCTCATTTGATATTATAAACTTTGGGTTAACAACATTTAACAAGATCGTTAACCTAAAGGTCTCAAAACAACACTTACATGTAACGACTAACGATGACTTAACGACTCAGTTAAAATGTATATACATGTAGTGTTTTAATATGTATTCATACACTTTTGAAAGACTTCAAGACACTTATCAAAATACTTCTACTTAACAAAAATGCTTACAATTACATCCTCGTTCAGTTTCATCAACAATTCTACTCGTATGCACTCGTATTCGTACTCGTACAATACACAGCTTTTAGATGTATGTACTATTGGTATATACACTCCAATGATCAGCTCTTAGCAGCCCATGTGAGTCACCTAACACATGTGGGAACCATCATTTGGCAACTAGCATGAAATATCTCATAAAATTATAAAAATATGAGTAATCATTCATGACTTATTTACATGAAAACAAAATTACATATCCTTTATATCTAATCCATACACCAACGACCAAAAACACCTACAAACACTTTCATTCTTCAATTTTATTCATCTAATTGATCTCTCTCAAGTTCTAACTTCAAGTTCTAAGTGTTCTTCATAAATTCTACAAGTTCTAGTTACATAAAATCAAGAATACTTTCAAGTTTGCTAGCTCACTTCCAATCTTGTAAGGTGATCATCCAACCTCAAGAAATCTTTGTTTCTTACAGTAGGTTATCATTCTAATACAAGGTAATAATCATATTCAAACTTTGGTTCAATTTCTATAACTATAATAATCTTATTTCAAGTGATGATCTTACTTGAACTTGTTTTCGTGTCATGATTCTGCTTCAAGAACTTGAGCCATCCAAGGATCCGTTGAAGCTAGATCCATTTTTTTCTTTTCCAGTAGGTTTATCCAAGTAACTTAAGGTAGTAATGATTTTCATAACATCATTCGATTCATACATAAAAAGCTATCATATTCGAAGTGGTAAACTAGTAATCACTAGAACATAGTTTAGTTAATTCTAAACTTGTTCGCAAATAAAGTTAATCCTTCTAACTACACTTTTAAAATCAACTATACACATTATCTATATCTATATTATATGCTAACTTAATGATTTAAAACCCGGAAACACGATAAACACCATAAAACCGGATTTAGGCCGTCGTAGTTACAACCGGGGGCTGTTTTGGTTTGGATAATTAAAAACTATGAAAAACTTTGATTTAAAAGCTATACTTCTGGGAAAATGATTTTTCTTATGAACATGAAACCATATCCAAAAATCATGGTTAAACTCAAAGAGAAAGAATGTTTTTCAAAACAGTCATCAAGATGTCGTTCTTTCGACGGAAATGACTACCTCTTTCAAAAACGACTTGTAACATGTATTTCCAACTATAAACCTATACCTTTTCTGTTTAGTTTCATAAATTCAAGTTCAATACGAAACCGTGGCCGCTTAAATCACTCAAAACGGATTAGAAACGAAGAAATGGCGAGCAAAACAAAATTTGTAAAAACTACTCATTTTAGCTACGTGAAAATTGGTAACAAATCTATTCCAACCATAACTTAATCAACTTGTATTGTATATTATGTAATCTTGAGATACCATAGACACGTATACAATGTTTCGACCTATCATGTCGACACATCTATATATATTTCGGAACAACCATAGACACTCTATATGTGAATGTTGGAGTTAGCTATACAGGGTTGAGGTTGATTCCAAAATATATATAGTTTGAGTTGTGATCAATACTGAGATATGTATACACTGGGTCGTGGATTGATTCAAGATAATATATATCGATTTATTTCTGTACATCTAACTGTGGACAACTAGTTGTAGGTTACTAACGAGGACAGCTGACTTAATAAACTTAAAACATCAAAATGTATTAAAAGTGTTGTAAATATATTTTGAACATACTTTGATATATATGTACATATTTGTTATAGGTTCGTGAATCGACCAGTGGCCAAGTCTTACTTCCCGACAAAGTAAAAAATCTGTGAAAGTGAGTTATAGTCCCACTTTTAAAATCTAATATTTTTGGGATGAGAATACATGCAGGTTTTATAAATGATTTACAAAATAGACACAAGTACGTGAAACTACATTCTATGGTTGAATTATCGAAATCGAATATGCCCATTTTTATTAAGTCTGGTAATCTAAGAATTAGGGAACAGACACCCTAATTGACGCGAATCCTAAAGATAGATCTATTGGGCCTAACAAACCCCATCCAAAGTACCGGATGCTTTAGTACTTCGAAAT